>NC_066577.1:8425960-8428460 GCF_024679095.1 Eriocheir sinensis
GTGGTTAATAAGAAGTCACAGTTTTCTTTTATTGTTTTGTTTTCTTTACTTTTTCTTTCTTTTTTCTTCAGTGGTTAATAAGAAGTCACAATTTTCTTTTATTGTTTTCTTTTCTTTCCCTTTTCTTTCTTTTCTTTCTTCAGTGGTCAATGCAGAGTTACAGTTTTCTTTTATTGTTTTATTTTCTTTCTTTTTTCTTTCTTTTCTTTCTTCAGTGGTCAACGCGAAGCTACAATTGTCTGATAGTTTTTTTCTTTCTTTTCCTTCTTTCCTTTCCTTCAATAGTGAATGCTAAATCTTTTCCTTCTTTCCTTTCCTTCAATAGTGAATGCTAAGTCTTTTCCTTCTTTCCTTTCCTTCAATAGTGAATGCTAAGTCTTTTCCTTCTTTCCTTTCCTTCAATAGTGAATGCTAAATCTTTTCCTTCTTTCCTTTCCTTCAATAGTGAATGCTAAATCCTTTCCTTCAGTAGTGAATGTTAAGTTACGTTATTTATTTTTCTTTCTTTTTTCCTGTAATCAAGAAATGCAAACTTACCTACTTTTTCCTGTTATTGTTTTTTTTCTTTTCCTGTCTTTTCCCTCCCTCAATTATCCTTTCTTTGCTGTTATTACGTTTTTTCCTTCCTCCCTTTTTCTTTTCTTTTCTTTCCACCAATTAATGCTAAGTTATTTTTCTTTCCTTTCTCTTTTTAATCCATTTATTTCCTCCAATAATAATTAATATGACGTTACCTGATGCTATTATTTTTCTCCTCTCCTTCTCTCCCTTTTTTTCTCTCTCGCTATCGCTCACTTTTATAGAGTATTAATAACAACAATTCATTCATTAATATATCCCCTTGTTTTTTTATTTCATCTTTTTCTTCGTTTATTTATCAAGGCTACAAAGCGAGGTGGAATAATGGAGACTGCGGGGGGAAGGGAGGTGGAGGAATGAGGGGGAGGGAGAGACTGGTTAAGGCGTGTGGAGTGTGGAGTGACTGGGAGTAAGTGTTGGAGTGTTGCATGACTGTGGAAATGAGCGTGGAAGAGATGGAAAGGAGTTGAGTGGAGTGATGTGACTGTGGGAAGGAGTTCGGGAATGTGGAGTGAGGGAGAGGTTGAGTAGAGTGTGGAGTGACTGTGGGAAGAGGTGTGGAGTGTGAGAGATGTCGAGGATGTGGAGTGACTGTTGGAGTAAGTGTGGAAATGTGGAGTAAGTGTGAGAATTGAGTGACTGGGAGTTAGTGTGAGACGGTGGACTGAATGTAAGGGAAGCTGGAGGACATTAGGAGAGGTGGAATTTGCATGAGTATAAAAAAACAAAAAACAGACGTAAATGGGGAAGCAGAGAAAGAGATAAAAAGGGAGATAAAAACAGGGGAAACTAAAGAGAGGGAGATAAGGAAGGGTAGGAAGTAGATGGAGAGTAAGGGAGTTTGGGAAAGGTGGGAGACGAGGTTAAGGAGAGAGAATAGCAGATATGACATTAAAGAAAGGAGTCGGAAAAGAAGTGAAGGAAGACATCGATGAGAAAGAGAAGGAAGAGGAGGAGGGGATAATTTAGGAGGAGGAGGAGGAGGAAGAGGAGGCAGCTGGGATGTAATGTCAGAGCCGAAGGATGGAAAGAATGAAGGGAAAGAGAGGAGAGAAAAAAAATGGGACTTGAAAATGAGACACAGTATAAGAGGGAGGAGGAGGAGGAGGAGGAGGAGACGATAATGATAGTGATGATGGGGAAGATGAGGAGGAGAAGGAGGAGGAAATTTGAAAGAAAGAAAAAGGAGTATTAAGTTTAAGTGGACGACACAGAGGAAAAGTGTAAAGTAGAAAAAAGAAAGGAGAGAGAAATTAGGAAAAAAAGGATATAACGTTCAGAAATAAAGGAAGAAAATGAAGGGAAGAAAGCAGAAAGAAAAGGAGGAAAATAAAGGAAGAAAAAGAAGATGGCAAGGAAGAACAGCGCCAAATCACGTGTTAGAGAGAGAGAGAGAGAGAGAGAGAGAGAGAGAGAGAGAGAGAGAGAGAGAGAGAGGTCGTCCCAGCTGGCTTGTGTGTCCTCGAAGTGTATAATTGTGATCGACATGACCCGGCGACATGTCACTTTGGGCTGACGTGACCTCGTGTGTGTGTGTGTGTGTGTGTGTGTGTATGTGTGTGTGTGTGTGTGTGTCATGGTGTGTTTTGTTTTTGTTTTCGTAGTTGTTGTTTTTGTTGTAGTAGTAGTAGTAACAGTAACAATAGTAGTAGTGGTAGTGGTATTAGTGGTTGTATAGTGGTGTTGAAGAGTCTTACGGTGGTGGTGGTGGTGGTGGTGGTGGTGATGTGTATAATTTAGCGTTGTGGTGTTGATGTGTTGAAAGTCGTTTTAAGTCGTATTTCTAGTGATCATGTAATTCATCCTCGTGTGTGTGTGTGTGTGTGTGTGTGTGTGTGTGTGTGTGTGTGTGTGTGTGTGTGAACAGGTGTGCTTGATCGGACACCCCCGCCAGGTTCCAATCAGCACCTGGGCACCTGTC
>NC_066577.1:8433460-8461744 GCF_024679095.1 Eriocheir sinensis
TCATAGTAAAGATAATAATAATAATCACGATAATAATAATGATAATAATAATAGTAATCATAATAATAATAATAATAATAATAATAATCATAATAACAACAACAATAAGTCCTAATGAAAAATATTTACAAAACATACAAATTGTGCTGCTCTTAGTTTGCATTGTTGATATATTTGACCATCACGGGCACTGCGCTGTTCTTATAGCGGTCAGTCCGTGCCCGTATCGGGGCAATAATGTTGTGGTGTCGCACTGATTGCTGAGGGCGGTTCACTGCGGGTGGGAGGATGTGTCTGTGTCTGGGCTGGTTGAGAAGCTTGGTTGCGAACCGGTGTAGTAGGGTCTCGTGACGGTGTTGTAGGCTGGTGAGATGGAGGGAGTCGAGGGCGTCCTGGTAGCTGGTGTAGTGAGGGCCCAGGATGATTTTGCAGGCTCGCTTCTGGACGCGTTCAAGTTGGCGGCGCTGCGTGATGTTGATGGAGGAAGACCACGCTGGGGACGCGTATGTCAGTTTGGGGAGGATGAACGAGGAGTACACGCTCGCCAGCGCACACTCAGGGGCCCCCAGCGTTTTGAGTCTCCTCAGCAGGTACAGTTTATAGGTGGCAGATCTGGTGAGCTGGGAGACGTGCTCCTTCCATGTGAGTTTGTTGTCCAGGGTGACTCCAAGTAATTTTGCTGATGTAACTACCCGGAGGGAGTGTCGTTGATGGACACCACAGGGGTGCAACAGGGGCAGAGGAGGTGTTGATGTGTAGGAGTGTAGTTTTGGTGTCGTTGATGGTGACCATGTTTTGTGTTGTCCATGTGTGTAGGTTGTGTAGTGTTTCCTGGAGGTGGGAATAATCTGGGTTGCTGTTGTCAACTGTTACTCCCACTGTGGTGTCGTCCACGTACTTCCAGCGGTGGGGTGTGATGGTCAGGGCGTCAATCATTAGCATAATGAAGCACAAAGGTCACATTTTGGACCCCTGAGGTACCCACCAAGTAAGGTGTAGAGGAGGAGGCCACTCCTGAAATCTCACCACCTGTTTACGCTGGTGCAGGAAATCAGCCAGCCAGGAGACCAGGTTAGGGTGAAGCCCTAGGTTTATTGCTTTGTTGATGACTGTGGTGTGGTGAACTAGGTCAAAAGCCTTTCGGAAATCAATAAAAGCGAGAGAAACTGATGTTTTGCGTTTTTCAAGATTTCTGTAGGCAAAGTCCAGGAGATTAATTAGGCAGTGTGTGGTGGAGGTTGACTTGATATTGCCGTACTGTTGTGGGTCTATGAGTGGAGCAAGATGAGTGTAAGTCCACTTGAAAATGAAGGCTTCACACAGGAGGCTGGGAATGGGGGTGATAGAAATAGGCCTCAAGTCACTCGGTGATTGAGGGGTGGTGGTCTTGGGAATCGGAGTGACATATGCTGTTTTCCAGTCAGCAGGACACTGACTTTGACGGAAGGAAGCGTTAAAAATAGAGGCGAGGGGGGTGGCCAGCTCGGGGGCAAACTCCTGGTACAGGTTGATGGGGAGATCAGTGGGCGTGGTGGACCGCTTGGTGGTAAGTTGTCTTAGTGACCTGGCGACCTCATAGGCCTCAACCGTGGGGAGTGGTGATGGGGCGGGCAGGTAAGCTGGGAGTGAGGTCAGGTCCAGGCTGGGGAGGGACTGACAGATGGCCGAGAAGTGGAGATTGATGGCCTCGGCTGCTTCAGGTGGCGGGAGGTGAGATACGCCCGGGATGGAGGGGGCGCTGTTGTTGAGGCCACACAAGGCCTTAATTTTGAAATCCATTTCCCAATGTTATCTTGCTTAAGGCTGAGGATCTTTTGGTGGTATCATGTGGCCTTGTCTCGTTTGATTTCCCGGATAACATTGTTTCGGAGGGGCTTGTAGAGTGACGGGTTGGTGTGGAAGGCGTCATTTCTCTGTTCAATGAGACGTTTTATTCTGGGTGTAATCCACAGGGTGTCTGAAGGTGCACTCGTCTTGATTTTAGCGGGAAGAAGTGGTGGTAAGCTGCGGTAATTGTGCTGGTGTAGTTGCTCCATTTTTGGTGTACGTCATCCACTGTAAGGACTTCAACCCAGCGGTGGCGTGTTATCCATTGGCCGAACGCGCGGAGGGCTGAGTCCGTAACAGGCCTGTAGGTCTTGGTGGCTGGCGGGGTTTTGTTGGATGTGGTAGGTGCAGGTGTCCAAAGAACTGACAGGTGTGTGCTGCGTCCCATGGGAGGGAGGGGCTTAGGGGGAAGGTAGTGGGAAGTGAGGTCAGTGAGGATTAAATCCAGTGTGTTTGTGCCGTGTGTGGGGAAATTTACTACTTGTGTGAGATGTAGCTGGTCCTCAATATCACTGGTGTGGAGTTGATTGAAGTCACCGCAAACAACTACTTTTGCAGAGGGAAGAGAGTGCGCTGCTGGTCCATTTCTTCGATGATGTGGTTGATCAGCAAGGTGGCGGAGGCGCGGGAGGGTAGTAGACCAGACAGATTAGTACCGAGGAGCGAGTCGGGGGTGGGGGGTGAGAGCCTGACCCAGAGGGTTTCCACACCCTCGGGTGTCTCAACGGGGAGTAGGCAGGGGTTGAGATGGGTGTGGCAATAGAGCGCTAACCCACCGCCTCGTTTACCTCTTCTCAGACGATGGAAGAGCTGGAAATCAGTGATGTTAAAGAGCTCGGGTACTATCTGCCACGCCTCTGTGATGGCCACAACGTCAGCGCTGGTGGATTTGATGGTGGTGATGACTTCGTCTAGCTTGTTGTTGAGGGAGGTAACGTTGGAGAGTAGCAGGGTTGGCAGGTTGTACCACTGGCGCGGCACTTCGATGTGTTTGTAGTCCTTGGCATGCTTGGGTTTAGTATTTCTCCTGGTGGTGGTGATCACTGGTATGTTATGTGTCACTCGTGAACTTTTCCTGGCACTGCGGTTTTTAAAAATATGTAGTTCCTTTAGCTTCCGGATAACGTTCGCTGGGGGGTAGGCGGAGGCACGTCGTAGGCGGTATAGATAAGTAGTGTTGTATCTCACAGTAGAACACATCACACTAAACACTAATGACGAGATGAGAGCAATGATGAAGAAAGTGGGTGTGGGTGAAGGTGTGAGAGAGGTCAACACCTGACCCGGGCTGCTCTGAGGAGCGCCAACAACCATGACCTCTTCGCGCGAGCGATGGAGGATGTGTGTGTGTGTGTGTGTGTGAGTGGAGGGGGGGCGGAGGGGGGATCTGTCTGTGTGTGTGTGAGGATGGAGGGCTATGGGGGTATCTGTGTATGGGGGGGTCTCTATGTATGTGTGGGGGGGAGGAGGGGGGGGGAGTTGAATGTGTGTGTGTGTGTGTGTGTGTGAAGGGGGGTTAGAGGGGTCTATGTGTGTGTGTGTTTGTGTGTGTGTGTGTTTGTGCGTGTGTGCGTCTGTGATAATAATAGTAATAGTTTTTTTTTCTTGCTTTTTTTGTGTTTATTCTTTGCTTTGTTTTTTGTTTCTCTCTTGTTTATTAGTTCTCTCTCTCTCTCTCTCTCTCTCTCTCTCTCTCTCTCTCTCTCTCTCTCTCTCTCTCTCTCTCTCTCAGCGTGGTGTATTTTTCTATCTTATTTCCTTCTTTCCTTCCTTCTTTTTCTTTTTTCTTTCTTTTTCCTTCCTTCCTTCCTTCAATAATTTATTTCGCTTTTTTTCCTTCCATTTCTCTCTTCTTGCCTCCTTTTCCTCCTTTTTATCCTTTCTTATTCTCTCTCTCTCTCTCTCTCTCTCTCTCTCTCTCTCTCTCTCTCTCTCTCTCTCTCTCTCTCTCTCTCTCTCTCTCTCTCTCTCTCTCTCTCTTTTCAATCCCTCTAATGCTCAAACTTTCTTCCCGTTCTCACCACAAACTTGGAGGTAAAAATTAAGTTGAGAAAAAACAAAAGAAAAAAAAATCTGATAAAAGGTAACAACAGAGAATTTTGGAAGGTTTTGGAGGAAGGAAGGAAGGAAGGAAGGAAGGATAGAAGGAAGGGAGGAAGGAGGGAATGGAGGGAGGGAGGTAGAGAGGGTGGGACAAAAATAAGTTTGGAAAAATAAAGAAGAGCAATAGAAAGGAAGGAAGGAAGGAAGGAAGGAAGGAAGGAAGGAGGGAGGGAATGGAAAGAGGGAGATTAGAAAGAAGAAAGGGAGTGACTGAGGGTGGAAAGGGAGGAAAAAAAGAGATAGGAAGAAAGCAAGCAAGCAAGCAAGCAAGGAAGGAAGGGAGAGAGGTAGGGAGGGAGGGAAGGAGTGTAGAAGGAAGAGAGGAAGGAAAGAAAGGATGGGAGGAAGGGGAAGAGGAAGGAAGGAAGGAAAGGAGAGGAACAAAGTTAACAAGAGTAAGGAATGAAAATACGTAGAAAAGATCAATGGAAAGAAAAGAAGGAAAAAAAAGGAAAAGATGAAAAGAATGAGTGAAAGATAGGCGAGAAAAAAAGGATATATTAAAGAACAAAGGAAGAGAGGAAATACGAAAGAAAAGGAAAAAAGGAAGGAAGAAAAGAAAGAATAAAATGCAAAGAAAAAACAAGATATGGAAAGTTAAAACAGAGAGAGAGAGAGAGAGAGAGAGAGAGAGAGAGAGAGAGAGAGAGAGAGAGAGAGAGCAATTAGTTTTTCCCAATGCCTCTGAAGGTCATTATAGGAAAAGATTCGACAAACTTTTTTTCTCGTTTGTCAAGTTGAGGAAAAGGATTTGAAACTCTTGAGAATTCTGTAAAAACTTAAGACTTTTGCTCATTACTGTTATTATTATTATTATTATTATTATTATTATTATTATTATTATTATTTCTCTATTAGTATTTTCGTATTTTTTTATTATTATTATTTTTGTATGAATGGTTTGGACGTCAGGCGTTTCGATTCTTCTATTTATATAAAAAAAAAAAATGATATCCAATACTTTTCTCATCAATAATATAAGAGAAATCTGGTGTGTGTGTGTGTGTGTGTGTGTGTGTGTGTGTGTGTGTGTGTGTGTGTGTGCTCGCTTTGATTGAAATGGAAATTGAATGTAAACGTTAAGATGATAAAAATCGGTGTTGGCTTTTCTTCATATATTTTAATTATTTATTATTTGTTTTACTATTTCAGAGAGAGAGGAAGGGAAGGGAAGGGAAGGGAAGAGAAGAGAAGAGAGGGGAAAGGAAGGGAAGAGAAGGGAGGGTAGAGGAAGGGAAGGGAAAGGAAGGGAGGGGAAGGAAAGGGAAGGAGGGAGAAAGGAAGGGAAGGAAAGGGTTGGGAATGGAAAGGAAGGGAATGGAAGGGAGGGAAAAGGAAGGGAAGGAAAGGAAAGGGAATGGAAGGGAATGGAAAGGAAGGGAAGGGCGGGGAGGGAAAGGAAAGGAAGGGGAAGGAAAGAGAGGGGAAAGAGGGGAAGGATCAGAGAGAGAGAGAGAGAGAGAGAGAGAGAGAGAGAGAGAGAGAGAGAGTAAATGTTTAGAGAGAGGAAATGCTTTTGAAAGACGTGGCTTGTGTCTGGAGGAGACTGTTGATATCTTCTTCTTCTTCTTCTTCTTCTTCTTCTTCTTCTTCTTCTTCTTCTCCAATTTCTGCTTCTTCGTCATCTTCATATTAAGTTTCATTGAGTGATTTTTTTTCTATTTCTTGTTATTTTCTTCTCCTTCCTTCTTCTTTTTCTTCTTCTTCTTCTTCTACATCTTCTTCCTCCTTCTCTTCTTTTTCTTCTTCTACTGCATCTTCTTTTTCTTCCTCTTCTTCTTCTTCTTTTTCTTCTTTTTCTCATTCTTCTACATCTTCCTCTTCTTCTTCTTCTTCTTCTTCTTCTTCTTCTTCTTCTTCTTCTTCTTCTTCCTATTATTCTTTAACGTATATGTTTCATCCCCTCACATCAGCTATTTCCAAAGACCAAAAAAGAGATCAATCATGTTCTAATAAGTATTTTCTTAGGCTCACGGTACAGAAGAAGGGTCACACTACCACCAGGATCACACAACTACCCCTGGAAACGCCCACAACTCCTAGGAAAGCCTTGTGAAATATGCGAGCTTGGGCGACGAATTAAGAGTTGCTCCTAAGTCTTGTGTGTTTCTCTTTACAGTCGCGGAGAGCTTGCCACCTGCTGGTTCATCCTGCTCTCCGGCTCCGTCTTCATCGATGGCTCAATGTTCCTCCCCCGATCAAGGTAAGGGAGAGAGAGAGACATTGATAGATAGAAAGACTGATAGGAAGAGAAAGAATAGGGGAAGGAGGATATATGTTAACCTGTCTCCCTACCTGCATAGATAGATAGATACAGAGGAAGAGATAGACAGGTATAATAAGGTTGATAGATAAAGAAAGAGGAGAGGGATATAGATAGATAGATAGAGACTGACTGGTTGATATGAATTGAGATTGACAAAATGAAAGTGTAAACGTTGAGAGAGAAATAGATAGATAGATAGATAGAGAAACTGACCTTTTTGAGAGTGGTCTGAAGCGACAAAATGGAAGTGTACCGTTGAGAGAGAGAGAGAGAGAGAGAGAGAGAGAGAGAGAGAGAGAGTATATACAATTTCAACTGCCTCCAAGCGCCCACTCACATCTCCTTCCTCCCCTTACCTCCCCAGAACTCCCCACGCCTTCCCACTATACTCCCCACGCCTTCCTAAACCTTGCTACACCTCCCCACGCCTTCCCTCACCTCCTCATACCTCCCCACACCTCTCCAAACACATCTCCAATCTACCTGTCTCCCCGTATCGGCCTGAACCACACCTCACCTTACTTAAGCATCACAGCGGGATGAACGGCAACGGTTGAACGGGAATCTGTTGCTTTGTTGAACGTGGAAGATTTTTTTTTTTTTCGTTGTTTATCTCGTTTTGTCTACTTTTCTCTCTCCCTTTCTTTATCCTTCTCTTCCTCTCTCTCCTATATTTCGTTTTGCCTCTCCATCCCTCCTTTCTTTCCCCTCTATCCTTCCTTTTCTCTCCCTCTCCCTCCCTCCCTTCCTTCTTTTCTCCCTCCTCCCCCCTTTCTCCCTCCTGCCCTCCCACTTTTCCCCTCTCTCCCTCCTTACCTCCCTCTCTGTCATTGTCTTTCCTTCCCTCCCTTCTTCCCTTCCTTCTCTGTTCCTTCCTCTCTTATCATCCCCTTCTCCTTTCTCTCTCTTCCTTCCCTCCTTTCCTCTCCTTCCTTTCCTCTCCTTCCGTCATTCCTTTCCCCATACCGACCCACAATTTTTCCCTCCCTCTCTCCTCCTTCACTCTTTCCTCCCCTCCTTCTCCCTCCCTCCCTCCTCCCTTCCTCTTCTCTCCTCCTTCACTCTTTCCTCCCCTCCTTCTCCCTCCCTCCCTCCTTCTCCCTTCCTCTTCTCTCCCTCATCACGTCCACAAAAATGAAAGTATCGTATCTCACCGTTTTGCATAATTTATTGTTTTTTTGTTTCCCTTCTTTCCTTTCCTTACCTAAGCCTCTTGTCCTAAAGGGAGGGGAAGGGAAGGGGGAGGGAGCGCTTACCTTTTCTTTCCTCGTAGTAGTAGTAGAAGTAGTAGTAGTAGTAGTAGTAGTAGTAGTAGTAGTAGTAGTAGTAGTAGTAGTAGTAATATTGGTAGTAGCTATTTTTCCTGCTTCTTGTATTTCTTATTTCTCCTTTCCTCCCTCCTTCCCTCCCATTCTCTCTCTCTCTCTCTCTCTCTCTCTCTCTCTCTCTCTCTCTCTCTCTCTCTCTCTCTCTCTCTCTCTCTCCCCTCATCTCTCCTTCGTTCCCTCCCTCCTTTTCTCCCTCTTTCCCTCCCTTCTTACCTTCCTCCTTTCTTCCCTTCCTTTCCTCCCATCCTCCCCCTTATCATCCCTTCCATCCCCTCCCTACGCTTCCTCTTCTTACTCCATCCACTTACTTCCTCCCTGCTCTCCTGTCCTTTCTTCTACGCACCCCGCCCTCCCGCACTCCCTCCCTCCCCTTCCCCCCCGGCCGGTGTAGGCGTTTCAAATTACTCCCTGTTTCAGTAGACTCCCCCAGTCAGATGCAACTAGGTTCAGACGACTCCCCACCCGTTTGAAATGACTCTGTAGTTGAATGAAGCTTGTTTGAAGTTTTTTGGTGTTTCTGAATCTAACTGGAGTGTTTGACGTTTCGCTTCCCGTTTTCTATATACTTTACTGGGGAGACACCTGTGCAGCTCGCCACGGCCTATCAGTCACTTCCTTGCCTCACATAAACGCGGCTCATCGACGCGTTTACACCATAGACGAGGTGGAAGAGTTTCTGCGGTTAAGAAAATATCCATAGCATGTTGGAAACGATAACGAAAAAAAAGGATATTTTCGAAAGAGGTGTCGGGCATTCGTTATCCAAGGCGACTGTCTAAAACTTGTCCATAAGCCGAACAGGAGACATTTAACCCGGTAGCAGCGACGGGCCAAATTTGTGGCTTTACCGTGTACCAGCGATGGGCCAAATTTCTGCCATGATATAAACCTCCCAAAATAGATGTTGCATAAACTGATCACACATGCGTTGATATATATTATGAAATGGTTTGCGTGAGTGATGATTCTTTCTCATTATTTTACTTAGAGGGGCCTTTAACCTAACCTAACCTGCCCTAACCTAAGAAATATGACCCCCGCAGCTACCGGGTTAACAGGTGAGTTGTCTATTCGTGTAGAAACGAAAAGCGAAATGTTGTAATGCCCTATAGTTTGATAATTTTATATATGATTGCAGAAGTTCGCTTGCTTCGGGTGATTAAGGATCGCCAATACCAGCTCGACATCGTGCTGGCCAGTCACCGAGGAGCTGGTGACACCGACGAAGTTGTTGCTCTGGGAGGCCACGTGGGCAGGGGTAAGGTCATCGATCCCATGATGCAGAGATACTGGTGGCGCAGCGTTTCGTCTGATGTAGTTGAAACCATCAAAACTTGCTCACGGCGCCAAAAAGCCAGCACTGTGTTCAGGAAAGTGGACCCGAAACTGCACAGTATCCCAATTAAGCCTCGAAACATGTACCAAATTGGCATAGACCTATGTTCATTGACAACGTGAGTTTGGTTTTTCACAATTTGTATCCTGAAACGTCTACACCGGCTCGCTCCACGTTTTAATGCCTTGTTAAAACGCGGGCCAAGAAGATTACCGAGCTCATCCCACGCGGAGGAAAGACACACAAAGGAACACAAAGGAAGAACAAACAACAGCAGACCTGCTGGTCCTTTCGAGGTTGTTTGTGACAAGCTACACTAACTATCTAATCAAAGGTGGAAGATGAAGGACAGCAAAGGCGAAGGCTCCTCCCCACCCCCCCATCCCTCCAGCCAAAGCTGGCAGGAAAGGAAAAAGAACCATGCAGCATGGAAAAACTGCATGGAATTTATGTAGGAAAGAGGAAAGAACTACCATTACTGCTACCACTAACCGGGCAATAAAAGCGGACAAGGACACCAGTATTCGAAAGAACTTAACGTTATTACGACAATGAGTAATATCTTAGTTGCTGGTTGGATTCAAAACACTTGTCTAATCTATTCTTGAAGGCCGTAACTGTTGTACTATCAACGACATCACAAGGTAGAGAGTTCCAAACATTAACAACTCGATTGAAGAAGAAGTGTTTAGCTTCGTGCGACGAGAATCTTTTACCACTTATCTTCAAATTGTGATTTCTTCTTGTTCTATTTGATCGATCAATTGTAAAGTAATCTTCCGCATTAATATCACTGAATCCTTTGAACATTTTAAACACTTCTATTAGATCGCCTCGCATTCTTCGTTTTGATAGGCTGAATAAATTTACTTCTTTAAGCCTTTGTTCATATGATAAATTTCTCAACCTAGGAATCATCTTTGTTACTCTTCGTTGGACCCGTTCCAACTTTTCTATGTCTTTTCTGTAGTAGGGAGACCAAAACTGTACACAGTACTCTAGACGGGTCGAACCAACGAATTATACAGTTTAATATTACTTGTCCGATTTATTATTAAAGACTCGTCCGATGAAGCCAACCAATTTGTTTGCAGTTTTAACTACCTCTGAACAATGCTGACCGGGCTTTAAATCGCTTGATATAGTGATTCCAAGATCCTTTTCTTTACTTACTGCAGAAAGTTGTTGGCCATTCATTACGCACCGAACGCAATTGTTATTTTTTCCGATGTGCAACACTTTACATTTCTCAACGTTAAATTTCATTTGCCATTGATTGGCCCAACGTGCAAGTCGATCTATATCTGATTGTAAAGCTTCTTCGTCGAGTATCGCAGTTACTTTACTAGCAATTTTGTGTCATCAGCAAATTTTGATACTTTGCAAATGAGCCCATCATCGATATCATTAACATAAATTAAGAAGAGCATGGGGCCAAGCACTGATCCTTGAGGTACGCCGCTTTTGACATCGAGCCAGTTAGATGTAACACCGTTTAGAACTACTCTGTTTCCGCTCAGAGAGCCAGTCCGCAAGCCAATTGTGAATGTTACCCGAGATACCGTGCGCCAGTAGTTTGCTGAGCAATCGTTGGTGGGGGACCTTATCAAATGCCTTTTGAAAATCCAGATATATGATATCTACTGATCTGCTTTCATCGAACACCTCAAAAATAGTGAAAAAAATCAAGTTAGTTAGTCAAACACGAACGTTTACTACGGAAGCCATGTTGCGAATTATTTATTATATTATTTTCTTCGAAGAATTTCACCATATTGTCGCGAATGATAGTCTCCATTAACTTACAAACAATAGATGTCAGGCTAATTGGTCGATAGTTTCCTGGATGAGACTTTTCCCCCTTTTTGAAAATTGGTGTGACATTTGCAAGTTTCCAATCCGACGGAACTTTTCCAGCTGTTAAAGATTTATTGAATATGATGGAGAGCGGTTTACAAATTTGATGTTTGATTTCTTTTAAGACCCTAGGGGTAATTTTGTCTGGACCAGGAGCTTTGCTTACTTTAATCTTTTCAATTGTGAGTAAAAATGTCACTTTCTACGATGAGCACGCCACTTAACATCTTTTCGGCCCTTCTAAACTCCGGCGGTTGAGGTGATAAACAATCTTCGTCGGTAAATACGGATGCGAAAAAGTTATTTAGGATTGTAGCCATTTCATTTTCATCGTTCGTGTGGTTACCATTTTCATTAGCAAGCGGTCCGATACCACAAGTGAGTGACTTTTTATTATTTACATAGCTGAAAAATTCTTTAGGATTAGATTTACTTGTTTCCGCTATATATTCTTCAAGATTTTCTTGCTTCGTTTTATTAATTTCTTGGTTTCGCGGCGAATTCTGTCCAACTCTAGTTTGTCAGCCTCGCTCTGAGATGATATGTACCTACTGTATACGCGTTTTTTTAGAGATAGGCTATTTTGAATTTCGTTATTCCACCATTTGGGTTTCTTCTTAGAAGCTGAACGTCTGTTACGATAGGGTACGCATATGCTTATGGCATTGTTCAATATTGTGGTGAAGGCCCCCCAAGATTTATCAATATCTGTTTCCGCCGTGATTTCAGTCCAGTCAGAATTATTTAGAATTGATCGGAGTCTTACGAAATTCGCTCTCTGATAATCAGGCACCTTTTCTTTACTAGGAGTTACTTTACTTTCTTTCATATTGATGCTGAATGTGATTGTTCGGTGATCGCTAGAACTAAAAACTGGACCAACATTTACTTCGTTAACTAGATCAGCTGTCGTTGAAAAGATAAGGTCAAGTATATTATTTTCCCGAGTCGGTTCTTGAACGTGTTGATGTAAATCACTTTCTAGTAAATTTGTGTACAGGTCGAGCCCTGTATGACAGTTCAACCGTTCACCCCATCTTTTCACTGGCAAGTTAAAGTCCCCAACAATTACTGCCTCGCAACTGCTACTTGTTTCTAATAATAATTCACTTAATGCGTGGTCGATATCAAGAGTCTGCCTTGGCGGTCTGTAGATAAGTCCAATTACTATTTTACGAGATTTATTTTTAATTTCAATGAAGACCGTGTCTACATTGGTTATAATATCTGTTTTCACGGATACTGGATGGAGAGAGTTGTGGATATAAAAGATAACGCCTCCACCCTGTCTGTTCTCTCTTTCATGACTAAAAATGGTATAACCCGGTAATCTATATTCCGCAATGAAATCTCTATTTGAAGTGTCTATCCAAGATTCTGTGACTCCGATGATGTGATAATGATTTGTAGCTGCGAGGACTTCTAAGTCTTCAAATTTGTTACGTAGGCTACGAGCGTTTACATAGCAAGCTTTAATGTGATTCGAGTCGGGAGTTTTTCGGGTTGAGTGCACCCTTACGGTGGAGCTGCTGGTGTTCTCGCCTCCGCGTTTTTGGCTTTCGAAGAGCCACTTGGTCACAGAGCAGCCTCCCGAAACGGCTGCTCCAACAGGGTTTAAGTGAATGCCATCAGGAAGGAACAAGTCCGAATCGTAGTAAAATTGTTCCACAAGTTAGCGAACTGGACGTTTTCTTGTGAGCAAAGGGACTGAAGTCTGTTGTTTGTGCTGAAGGCCTTACTGTAAAAGCTAGATTCGGCACCGACCCTCGGGAGGATTCCTGAGATTATGATGTTACTGGCATCCGTTTTACGTTTATACTGCTTGATCATGCGGCGGTATTTCTCAAGCAGTTCCTCAGAAAGATTGTCTTTACGTCATTTGTCCCCGCGTGAATGACAAAGAGGGTGTTTCGGTCGGCATTTCTCGTGACATCATCGCACGCTGCGGTGATGTCGTCCAGTCTGGCACCTGGATAGCAGTAACGTTTTCTGCGGCCGTTTGATGAACGACCACAGAACTCAACCAGCTGGCCACGCACCATGGAGTCCCCAACTAGGCGAGTCTCGAACTCATCCTCCATGGTGTCTGCCAGCACCTGGAACCTATTGAAGGTAGTGGGGGTCAGTAAATCCTTGGTTGCCTGCTTCGGTTTGGCTCCATTCCTTACAGGTTGGAACCCGACATCCTGTGAAGCAGGAAGAGAAGCGTTAAGTGGGGCAGGCTGGAAGTTGTCCTGTGAGGCAGGCTGGGAGTTAGCCTGTGAGGCAGGCTGGGGTGTAGCCTGTGAGGCAGGATGGGGGTCAGCCTGTGCGGCAGGCGGGCGGTTGTTCTGTGAGGCAGGCCGGGGGTTCGCCTGTGAGGCAGGCTGGGGGTGAGCCTGTGAGGCAGGCTGGGGGTTAGCCTGTGAGGCAGGCTGGGGGTTATCCTGTGAGGCAGGCTGGGAGTCAACCTGTGAGGCAGGTAACACGTCCTCCGCATGAAGCAGGAGAGGTCGTTTAGAGTCACAGTCTGATCGGTGGAAGAGCCTCTCCACCATCGATGGTGGAGTCACTGCCACATTGCTAGCAACTAGAATTCCTGAAAGGACTTGAAACTTCTTTTCAAAAGATCATGGTGTTTCACTGTTTTTCATTCAGTCCAGTTCTGAACGACAAGTGACAGAAACGACAATTAAGTTCTACTCAGCTGAAGTAGTACTGAGCTGCAAAATCCGTCCGGAACAGTCTCGTAACTCTTTACACGGAGTGTCGAAGGCATTGTGAAATTGATGCAGGTTCACAATTTGGGCAAATATCAAATATCAGAAATCGAAACTTACATAAAATGTGACCATATATTGAATTGGATAAGTTAATGCCTGCATGGAAATTAGATACTGCTGTGTTAGATGCCTCCAACACACAGAGGAGTTCAGCTCCCACAGGGGTCTGAAAAACGCCTCAAAAGATAATCAACTTGTCCTGAGCCTCGGTCACAAGAGAGACTTTCACAACCAGCGCTTTTCAGATAATATTATCCTCAACCAGTTTTTTGTGTCCCACATAGGGCAGCGCCAGCGTAATCACCAGTCACCTGAGCAAAAGCTGGCAAGGGATGGGGAAAGAGAGAACCAGAAACTCGTTCCCAATTTCCAGAAATCGTCTAACACAACTCCGCAGAAGGAGAGCCCTTGCGAGGAAGCCTGGCCGAAAGTGGCACCACATGTCTGAGTGTTCTCCATCAACTCTGAAAGAGTATTGTCAGACGCCCTTTCAGAGAGAGAGACCGAAAAGCTGGGAGATATTCATTAAGTTTAAGAAAAAATCATCCAGAAACTCCACCTACAAGCAAGCCAGGAAAGGTACAACCTCAAGAAGGCCCTGAAGACATATCTTTCAGGATAAAAGAACAAGAACCAGCTGCTATGCAGAATAGGGATGAATTCAAGTCGTTATAGGGGGAGGGCAGGGCTCACACTGACAACTGTGGTTTCCAGGGAGGCTTTTTTAGTGTGGAAGTCGCCACACTCCTCTACACCCGCAGAGCCCCTAAATAACTAACAGGACCAGTCCAGATAGCTTCAGGACCCTGGAACTCCAGCCATTGTATCATAAATAGATCTTCTGCACTGCAGTCCAATCCACCACTGCTGCTGCCCAGAGAGCTTCACCATGTGGCCTGGCACGAGACAGATCCAGGTGACCCACACCTTGTCAAGGGTGACCTGAGATTATGCAAAGGCAAGGACATCTAGCTCCCTGAGGTGAAAACGCTTCCACCCTTGCATACCGGAAAAAGAGGAGTACCTGGGAAGGGAGTACAAAGGAGAAAGCAGAAGCAACAACAGACCTCTTGGATTTCCTGGTACGAGGCTATCTACTCTTGAATGCTACCATCTACTCTAAATCTACGAGTCAGAGACACACAGGACACCAAAGGCAGAGCTCCTCACCTCACCAGTCCCACTCAGCCAAGAGGCTGGCATGAGAAGAATGCCACCTGTAGTATGAAAAGCTACAATGGAATTTTACATGGACGAAGAGGATCCTGCACAACTAAAGTACTAACACTACTTTCTGCTTAGACCCGGAGCAAACTAGCGGATGTTTGAGGTTAAGCTTCTATATCATCTTGTCTGATCGGTTTTAGACATTTTGAACGTGCAAATAGTTTCGCTTCTGTGGTCGTTCATCAAACGTACGAAAACTATGCTACTGCTATCCAGGTGCCAGACTGGACGACATCCTGCAGCGTGCGATGATGTCACGAAATATACCGACCAGAACACCCTCTTTGTCATTCACGCGGGGACAAATGACGTAAAGACAACCCTTTCTGAGAGGAACTGCTTGAGAAATACGCCGTCCGTGAAGTATAAACAATAAAACGGATGCCAGTAACATCATAATATCAGGATCCTCGAGGGTCCGAGGTCGATTGCCAAATCTAACTTTTACAATAAGGCCCTTCTAGCACAAACAACTAGACTTTAATCCTTTGCTCCTGAAAACGTCCAGATTCGTTAACTTGTGGAACAATTTTTACTACGATTCAGACTTGTTCCTTCTGAGTGGCATTCACTTAAACCCTGTTAGGGCAGCCCGTTTCGGGAGGCTGCTCTGTGACAAAATGGCTCTTCGAAGCCAAAAACGCTTGGAGGCGAGAACACCAGCAGCTCCACCGTAAGGATTGCACTCAGCAGCAAAACTCCGACTCGAATCACATTTAAAAACACTGCTATGTAAACGCTCGTAGCCTACGTAACAAATTTGAAGATTTAGAAGTCCTCGCATTCTGCAAATCATTATCACATCATCAGTCACAGAATCTTGGATAGACACTTCTAATAGAGATTTCATTGCGGAATATAGATTACCGGGTTATACCATCTTTAGTCATGAAGAGAGAACAGACAGGGTGGAGGCGTTATCTTTTATATCCACAACTCTCTCCATCAGTATCCGTGAAAACAGATATTATAACCAATGTGACACGGTCTTCATTGAAATTAAAATAAATCTCGTAAAAATAGTAATTGAACCTTATCTACAGACCGCCAAGCAGACTCAATGATATCGACCACGCATTAAGTGAATTATTATTAGAAACAAGTAGCAGTTGCAGAAATGGCGTAATTGGTATTGGGGACTTTAACTTGCCAGTGAAAAGATGGGGTGAACCGTTGAACTGTCATACAGAATCAAACCTGGTACACAAATTTACTAGAAAGTGATTTGCATCAACACGTTCAAAAACCGACTCGGGAAAATAATGTACTTGACCTTATCTTTTCAACGACAGCTGATCTAGTGTAACGAAGTAAATGTTGGTCAAAGGTTTTGGTTCTAGCGATCACTGAACAATCACATTCAGCATCAATATGAAAGAAAGTAAAGTAACTCCTAGTAAAGAAAAAGGTGCCTGATTATCAGAGCAGATTTCGTAAGACTCGATCAATTCTAAATAATTCTGACTGGACTGAAATCACGGCGGAAACAGATATTTGATAAATCTTGGGGGCCTTCACCACAATATTGAACAATGCCATAACATATGCGTACCCTATCGTAACAGACGTTCAGCTTCTAAGAAGAAACCCAAATGGTGGAATACACGGAAATTCAAATAGCCTATCTCTTAAAAATGCGTATACAGTAGATACATATCAACTCAGAGCGAAAAAGGGCTGACAAACTAGGTTGGGACAGAAATTCGCCGCGAAATAACCAAGAAATTAATAAAACGAAGCAAGAAAAATCTTGAAGAATATATAGCGAAACAAGTAACTAATCCTAAAGAATTTTTCAGCTATATAAATAATAAAAAGTCACTCACTTGTGGTATCGGACCGCTTGCTAATGAAAATGGTAACCACACGAACGATGAAAATGAAATGGCTACAATCCTAAATAACTTTTTCGCATCCGTATTTACCGACGAAGATTGTTTATCACCTCAACCGCCGGAGGTTAGAAGGACCGAAAAGATGTTAAGTGGCGTGCTCATCGTGAAAGTGACATTTTACGCACAATTGAAAGATTAAAGTAAGCAAAGCTCCTGGTCCAGACAAAATTACCCTAGGGTCTTAAAGAAATCAAACATCAATTTGTAAACCGCTCTCCATCATATTCAATAAATCTTTAACAGCTGGAAAAGTTCCGTCGGATTGGAAACTTACCAAATGTCACCAATTTTTCAAAAGGGGAAAAGTCTCATCCAGGAAACTATCGACCAATTGGCCCAGCCTGACATCTATTGTTTGTAAAGTTAATGGAGACTATCATTCGCGACAATATGGTGAAATTCTGAAGAAAATAATATAATAAATAATTCGCAACATGGCTTCCTAAACGTTCAGTGTTTGACTAACTTATGATTTTTTACTATATTTTGAGGTGTTCGATGAAAGCAGATCAGTAGATATCATATATCTGGATTTTCAAAAGGCATTGATAAGGTCCCCACCAACGATTGCTCAGCAAACTACTGGCGCACGGTATCTCGGTAACATTCACAATTGACGGTGCAGACTGGCTCTCTGAGCGGGAAACAGAGAGTAGTTCCACAAACGGTGTTACATCTAACTGGCTCGATGTCAAGAAAAGCGGCGTACCTCAAGGACAGTGCTTGGCCCCATGCTCTTCTTAATTTATATTAATGATATCGATGATGGGCTCTATTGCAAAGTATCAAAATTCCAGGCTGATGACACAAAAATTGCTAGTAAAAGGTAACTGGCACGATACTCGACGAAGACAGCTTTACGAATCAGATATAGATCGATTCTGCACGCGTTGGGCCAATCAATGGCAAATGAAATTTAACGTTGAGAAATGCGTAAGTGTTGCACATCGGAAAAAATAACAATAATCGCGTTCGGTGCATAATGAATAGTACAACTTTCTGCAGTAAGTAAAGAAAGCGATCTGGAATCCTATCAAAAGCGATTTAAAAGCCCTGGTCAACATTGTTCAGAGGTAGTTGGAAACTGCAAAACAAATTGGTTTAGCGAAAGCTTCATCGGACAGGTCATATTAATAAATCGGAAAAAGTAATATTAAAACTGTATAATTCGTTGGTTCGACTTCCGTCTAGAAGTACACAATATAACAGTTTTGGTCTCTAAATACAGAAAAGACATAGAAAAGTTGAACTTGGGTCCAGCGAAAGAGTAACAAAGAAGATTCTAGGTTGAGAATTTATCATATGAACAAAGGCTTTGAAGAAGTAAATTTATCTCAGCTTATCAAAACGAAGAATGCAGGGCGATCTTAATTAGAAGTGTTAAAAATGTTCAAAGGATTCAGTGATATTAATACTGTTTTGGAAGATTACTTTACAATTGATCTGATCAAATAGGAACAAGAAGGAAATCACCAATTTGAAGATAAGTGGTAAAAGATTCTCGTCGCACGAAGCTAAACATTTCTTTTCTTCAATCGAGTTGTTAATGTTTGGAATCCTCTTCTACCTGTGATGTCCGTTGATAGTACAACGGAGAATGCATGCCTTCAAGAATAGATTAGACAAGTGTTTTTCCAGAATCCAAACCAGCAACTCAGATATTACTCATTGTCTGTAATAACGTTAAGTTCTTTCAGACCTACTGGTGTCCTTGTCCGCTTTTTATCCTTGGTTAGTGGTACTTAGTAATGGTAGTTCTTTTCCTCTTTCCTACATAAATTCCATTACAGTTTTCCTGTGTTTATGCTGCATGGTTCTTATCTTTTCCTGCCAGCTTTGGCTGGAGGGATGGGGGTGGGAAGACCTTCGCCTTTGCTGTCCTTCATCTTCCACCTTTGATTAGATAGTTAGTGTAGCTTTGGTCACAAACAACCTCATGCAAGGACCAGCAGGTCTGCTGTTGTTTGGTTCTTCCTTGTGTTCTTTTGTGTAGTCTTTCCTCCCGTGATGAGTCGGGTAATCTTTCAACAAGGCTTTCAGTATTAAAACGTGGAGCGAGCCGTAGATGTTTCAGGATAAGAATTAAACCAAACTCATGTTGTCACCAGCCCATAGTCTATGCCAATTCTATATATGTTTCGAGGCTTACAGCCTGGGATACGCAGTTTTCGGGGTCCATTTTCCTGAACACAGTGCTGGCTTTTTTTGTATGCCGTGAGCAGTTTTTAGATGGTTTCAACTACATCAGACGAAACGCTGGTGCCACTCAGATAATTTCGCATCGCGGATCACAGAGACTCGGCCCCGCCCACGTGGCTCCAGAGAAGGACCGTTGTGCTCAGCTCGAGACTGGCCAGCACGATGTCGAGCTGGTATTGATGATCCTGAATCACCCTGAAGCAAGCGAATCCTGAATTTCATATAAAAACTACCAAACCATAGGCATTTACAACATTTCGCTTTTTCGTTAATGAAGAATAAATCAATTGTTAACCTCAAGGAAGGTAAATGCTTTAAAGAAGAATAGTTGAGCGCTCCTCTGCTAAATAATGAGAAAGAATCATCACCACGCAAACCATTTCATAATATATCAACGTATGTGATCGCTTATGCAACATCCATTTTGGGAGTGTTTATATCATACAAATTTGGCTCCATCGCTGGTACACGGTAAAGCCACAAATTTGCCCATCGTTGCTACCGGTTAAATGTTCTGTTCGGCTTAGGACAAGTTTTTAGACGTCGCCTGGATAACGAATGCCCGACACCTTCGAAAAGATCTTTTTCATCGTTTCAAATATGCTATGGATATTTTCTTTCTTAACTGGGCAGTCTCTTCCACTGTCTATGGTGTAAACGCAACATGAGCATGTGCTTTGTGAGGCAAGGAAGGATCGATAGGCCAAGAGCTGCACAGGTTCCCCCAGTATAGAAAACGGGAAGGAAACGTCAAACACCTTAGTTAGACCAGAAACACCAAAAACTTCAAAAACAAGCTTTTCATTCAACCACAGAGTCATTTCAAACGTGGGTGGGGAAAGTCAGTCTTGAACTTAGTTGCACTCCGACTGGGGAGTTCACTACGAAACAGGGAGAATTGAAACGCCTGCACCGGCTGGGGGGAAGGGAGGGAGGGGAGAGGAGTGGGAGGAGGGGAGTAGAAGAAAGGACAGGTGAGCAGGAGGAAAGTGGATGGAGTAAGAAGAGGAAGTTTAGGGAGGGATGGATATGTGTATAGATACAGGAAGGAAGAAGGAGGAAGGCAAGAGAAAAGGAGAGAGAGAGAGAGAGAGAGAGAGAGAGAGAGAGAGAGAGAGAGAATGGAGGGAAGAGGAGTATGTTGGAGAAATAAGAATAATAATAGTTAAGGGGAAAAGAAGAATACTAATATTAATTTTTTACTACTAATTACTACTACTACTACTAATTTTACTACTAATTACTACTACTACTACTATTTCATTAATTACTTACAGAAAGAAAGGTAAGTGCCCCTCCTCTTCCCTTCCTCCTTTTTTTAGGACAAGAGGCTTGTAAGGAAAGGAAAGAAGGAAACAAAAAACAAATTATAAAATTTGGTGAGATACGATATTTATTTTAGACGATGAGGGAGAGAAGGAGGAAGGGAGAAGGAGGGAGGAGGAGAAGGAGGAGAAAGAGTGAAGGAGGAGAAGAGTGGATGAGGAGGAGGAGAGAAGGAGGGAGGAGGAAGGAGAGAGATGGGAGGAAAATCTAGGATTTATGGGAAAAGGAATGACGGTAATGAGAGGAAAGATGAGAGAAAGGAGGAAGGAAGAGAGAGAAAGGAAGGATGATAGAGATAAATATGAAGGAAGAAGGAGGAAGGAAAGACACATGACAGAGAGAGGATGGAGGTAGAGGTGCTGGAGGCAGGAGGAGAGGGAGAGGGAGAAAGCATGAAGGAGGGAGGAGAGGGAGAGAAAGGAAGGATAGGGGAAAGAAAGGAGGATGAGAGCAAACGAAATACAGGAGAGAGAGGAAGAGAAGGATAAAGGTGAGAGAAAAAGTAGACAAAACGAGATAAACAACGAAAAAAAAAAAAATCTTCCACGTTCAACAGTTACAACAGGGATTCCCGTTCAATCCGTTGCCGTTCATCCCGCTGTGATGCTTAAGTAAAGGTGAGGTGTGGTTCAGGCCGATACGGGAGACAGGTAGATTGGAGATAATGTTTGGAGGAGAGGGTGTGGGGAGTGCATGGAGGAGGTGAGGGAAGGCGTGGGGAAGTGTATATAAGGTTTAGAAAGGCGTGGGAGAGTATGAGTGGGAAGGCTAGGGAGTTCTGGGGAGTGTAAGGGGAGGAAGCTGAGATGTGGTGGGCGCTTGGAGTAGCAGTTTGAAATTGCCTTATACTCTCTCCTCTCTCTCTCTCTCTCTCTCTCTCTCTCTCTCTCTCTCTCTCTCTCTCTCTCTCTCTCTCTCTCTCTCAACGGCAAAATACCACTTCCATTTTGTCGCTTCCAGACCACTCCTCAAAAGTGTCAGTTCTCTATCTATCTATCTATCTATTTCTCTCTCAACGTTTACACTTTCATTTGTCAATCTCAATTCATATCAACCAGTCAGTCTCTATCTATCTATCTAGCATCCCTCTCCTCTTTCTTTTATCTATCAACATAACCATATACCTGTCTATCTCTTCCTCTGTATCTATCTATCTATACAGGTTAACATATATCCTCCTTCCCTATTCTTTCTCTTCCTATCAGTCTTTCTATCTATCAATGTCTCTCTCTCTCCCTTGCAACCTGGATCAGGGGGAGGAACATTGGTATCGACAGAAGACGTGAGACCGGAGAGCAGGATGAACCAGCAAGTAGGGTGGCAAGCTCTCCGTCGTGACTGTAAAGAGAAAACACTTTACAAGACTTAAAGGAGCAACTTCCTTAATTCGATCGCCCAAGCTCGGCATATTTGACAATAGCTTTCCTAGGAGTTGTGTAGGCGTTTTCCAGGGGAAGTGATTGTGTGATCCTGGTGGTGAAAAAGACCCTTCTTCCTGTACCGCTGTGAGCCAAGTAGGCATTTCCTATTAGAACATGATTGATCTCTCTTTTTTGGTCTTTGGAAAATAGCTGATGTGAGGGATGAAACATATGGCCGTTAAAAAGAATAATGGGAAGAGAAAGAATAAGAAGAATAATAGAAGAAGAAGAAGAAGAAGAAGAAGAAGAGGAAGATGTAGAAGGAATGAGAGAAAAGAAGAAAAAGAAGAAGAAGAAGAGGAAGAAAAAAGAAGATGCAGTAGAAGAAGAAAAGAAGAGAAGGAGGAAGAAGATGTAGAATGTATTAAAGAAGAAGAAAAGAAGAATGAAGCAGAAGAAATAACAAGAAGCTTAGAAAAATCATCAATGAAACTTATAGAAGATGACGAAGAAGCAGAAATTGAGAGAAGAAGAAGAAGAAAGAAAGAGAAGAAGGAGGAAGAAAATAACAAAATAGAAAAAAATCTCAATGAAACTTAATATGAAGATGACGAAGAAGCAGAAATTGGAAAGAAGAAGAAGAGAAGAAGAAGAAGAAGAAAGAAGGTTGTTGAAGAAGAAACAGATATCAACAGTCTCCTCCAGACTTCACAGCCACGTCTTTTCAAAAGCATTTCTCTCTCTCTAAGCCATTGATTTACTCTCTCTGATCTCTCTCTCTCTCTCTCTCTCTCTCTCTCTCTGATCTTCCCCTCTTCCCCCTCTTTCCTTCTCTCCTCCTTCCCTTTCCCCTTCATTCCCTTCCCTTCCTTTCCTTTTCCTTCCCTTCCTTTTCCTTCCCTCTTCCATTCTTCCCTTCCATTCCCAACCCTTCCATTCCTTCCTTTCCTTCCAACCCTTTCCTTCCTTCTTCTCCTTCCTTCCCTTTTCCTTCCCTCCCTTCTTCCTTCCTCTTCCTCCTCCTTCTCTTCCTTTCCTTCCCCTCTCTTCCCTCTCTTCCTTCCTTCCTTCAACCTCCTCTCTGAAATAGTCAAAACAAATAATAAATAATTAAAATATATGAAGAAAAGCCAAACACTGATTTTTTATCACACTTAACGTTTACATTCACTTCCATTTCAATCAAAAGGAGCACACACACACACACACACACACACACACACACACACACACACACACACACACAATTGTATTTTCTTCTCTATATTATTGGATGAGAAAAGTATTGGATCATCATTTTTTTTTTATATAAATAGAAGAATCGAAACGCTCTGATACGTCCCAAACCCATTCATACAAAAATAATAATAATAAAAAATGCAGAAAATACTAATAGAATAATAATAATAATAATAATAATAATAATAATAATAATAATAACAGTAATGAGCAAAAGTTCTAAGTTTTTTACAGAATTCTCCAAGAGTTTCAAATCCTTTTCCTCCAACTTGCGATGAAACGAGAAAAAAAAGTTTGTCACGAATCTTTTCCTATAATGACCTTTCAGAGGCATTGGGAAAAACTAATTACTCTCTCTCTCTCTCTCTCTCTCTCTCTCTCTCTCTCTCTCTCTCTCTCTCTCTCTCTCTCTCTCTCTCTCTCTCTCTCTCTCTCTCTCTCTCTCTCTCTGTTTTAACTTTCCATATCTTGTTTTTTCTTTGCATTTTATTCTTTCTTTTCTTCCTTCCTTTTTCCTTTTCTTTCAGTATTTCCTCTCTTCCTTTGTTCTTTAATATATCCTTTTTTCTAACCATTCTTTCACTCATTCTTTTTCATCTTTCCTTTTTTTTTCCTTCTTTTCTTTCCAGCTTGATCTTTTCTACGTATATTTTCATTTCCTTACTCTTGTTAACTTTGTTCCTCTCCTCTTTCCTTTCCTCTTCCTTCCTCTTCCCTTTCCTCCCATCCTTTTCCTTTCCTTCTCTTCCCTTCTACACTCCCTTCCTTCTCTCCCTACCTCTCTCCCTTCCCTTCCTTGGCGCTTGCTTGCTTACTTGCTTTCTTCCCTCCTATCTCTTTTCTTTCCTCTCCCTTTTCCCACCCTCAGAATCACTCCCTTTCTTCTTTCTAATCTCCCTGCTTCATTCCCTCCCTCCTTCCTTCCTTCCTTCCTTCCCTTCCTTCCTTCCTTTTCTATTGCTTCTTCTTTATTTTTCCAAACTTATTTTTTGTCCCACCTTTCACCTCCTCCCTCCATTCCTCCTTCCTCCCTTCCTTTCTATCCTTCCTTCCCTTCCTTCTTCCTTCCTCAAAACCTTCCAAAATTCTCTGCTGTTACCTTTTTATCAGATTTTTTTCTTTTGTTTTTTCTCAACAATTAATTTTACCTCCAAGTTTGTGGTGAGAACCAAGAAAGTTTGAGCATTAGAGGATTGAAAAGAGAGAGAGGAGAGAGAGAGAGAGGTAGAGAGAGAGAGAGAGAGAGAGAGAGAGAGGAGAGAGAGAGAGAGAGAGAGAGAGAGAGACGAGAGAGAGAGAGAGATGAGAGAATAAGAAGGATAAAAGGAGGAAAAGGAGGCAAGAAGAGAGAAATGGAAGGAAAAAGGCCAAATAAATTATTGAAGGCTAAAGGAAGGAAGGAAAAAGAAAGAAAAAGAAAAAGAAGGAAGGAAAGAAAAGGAAATAAGATGAGAAAAATACACCACGCTGAGAGAGAGAGAGAGAGAGAGAGAGAGAGAGAGAGAGAGAGAGAGAGAGAGAGAGAGAGAGAGAGAGAGAAGAGAGAGAGAACTAATAAACAAGGAAGAGCAAAAACAAAAACAGCAAAGTAATAACACAAAAAGCAAGAAAAACTACTATATTATCAAGCAGACGCACACACGCAAAAAAAAACTATTACTATTATTATCACAGACGCACAAACAACACACACACACAAACACACACACACATAGGACCCCTCTCTAACCCCCTCTTCACACACACACACACATTCACACACCAACCCCCCTCCTCCCCCACACATACATAGAGACTCTCTATACACAGATACCCCATAGCCCTCCATCTCAGCTGCAGCGCACACACAGACAGATCCTCCTGCCTTCTCCACTACACACACACACACACACACATCCTCCATCAACTCGCGCAGAAGAGGTCATGTTTATTAGCGCTCCTCAAACAGCGGGTCAGGTGTTGACACACACACACACACACACACACACATCCTCCATCGCTCGCGCGAAGAGGTCATATTGCTGGTGCCTCAGAGAGCAGCCTGGCTAAAAGGACTCTCTCACACCAACCACCCACAATTCCACTTTCTTCATCATTGCGTCTCATCTCATCATTAGTGTTTGAGCCTGTGATGTGTTCTACTGTAGATACAACACTATTATCTGTTACCGCCACCGACGTGCCTCCGCCTACCCCCAGCGAACGTTATCCGGAAGTTAAAGGAACTACATATTTTAAAACCGCAGCGGTGCCAGGAAAAAGTTCACGAGTGACACATAACATACCAGTGATCACCACCACCAGGAGAAATACTAACCCAAGCATGCCAAGGACTTCCACAACACACATCGAAGTGCCAGCGCCAGTGGTACAACCTGATAACCCTGCTACTCACTCCAACGTTGTTACCTCCCTCAACAAATAAGCTAGAACGAAGCTTATCACCCACCATCAAATCTAGCACCAGCACTGACGTTGTGGCTTAATCAGCAGAGTGCAATGGCAGATAGTACTCGAGCTCTTTTAACATCACTGATTTCCAGCTCTTTCCATCGTCTGAGAAAAGAGGAGTAGTAACGAGGCGGTGGGGTTGGCGCTCCTATTGCCACACCCATCTCAACCTCGCCGATTCCTCGTTGAGATACCCGGGGTGTGGAAACCCTCTGGAATCGAGCTCTCACCCCCCCTCCCAATTTCGACTCTCCCTCGGTACTAATCTGTCTGGTCTACTACCCTCCCGCGCGCGCCTCCGCCACCTTGCTGATCAACCACATCATCAGAAGAAATGGACCAGCAGCGCACTCTCTTCCCCTCTGCAAAAGTAGTTGTTTGCAGTGACGACTTCAATCAACTCACACCAGTGACTATTGAGACCACACATCTCTACACAAGTAGTAAATTTCCCCACCACACGGCAACAAACACACTGGATTTAATCTCACTGACCTCACTTCCCACTACCTTTCCCCTAAGCCCCTCCCTCCCATGGGGACGCAGCACACACCTGTCAGTTGCTTTGGACACCTGCGGACTCTACCACATCCAACAAAACCCCGCCAGCCACATAAGACCACATACAGGCCTGTTACGGACTCAGCCCTCCGCGCGTTCGGCCAATGGATAACACGCCACCCCGCTGGGTTTGAAGACAGTCCTTAGATGGATGACGTACACCAAAATGAACAACTACACCAGCACAAGTACCGCAGCTACCACCACTTCTTCCCGCTAAAATCAAGACAGGCACCTTCAGACACCCGTGGATTTTACACCCAGAATAAAACGTCTCATTGAACAGAGAAATGACGCCTTCCACACCAACCCTACACTCTACAAGCCCCTCATAACAAAGTTATCCGGGAAATCAAACAGGCCAAGGCCACATACTACCCCAAAAAAGATCCACAGTACCTAAGCAAGCTAACATTGGGAAATGGTTTTCCAAAAATTAAGGCCTTGTGTGGCCTCAACAACCAGCACCCCCTCCATCTCCAGGCATATCTCACCTCCCACCACCTGGGCAGCCCGAGGGCCATCAATCTCCACTTCTCGGCCATCTTCAGTCCCTCCCAGCCTGGACTGACCTCCTCCCAGCTACCTGCCCGCCCCATCACCACTCCCACGGTTGAGGCCTATGGGAGGTCGCCAGGTCACTAAGACAACTTAAAACAAAGCGGGTCCACCACGCCCACTGATCTCCCCCATCAAACTGTACCAGGAGTTTGCCCCCAGGCAGCCACCCCCCTCGCCTCTATTTTAACGCTTCCTTCAAATCAAGTCAGTGTCCTGCTGACTGGAAAGCAACATATGTCACTCCGATTCCCAAAGAGCTCTACCACCCCTCAATCACCAGGTGACTTGAGGCCCTATTTCTATCACCCCATTCCCAGCCTCCCTGTGTGAAGCCTTCATTTTCAAGTGACTTACACTCATCTTGCTCCCCTCATAGACCTTACAACAGTAACAGCAATATCAAGTCAACCTCCACCACACACTGCCTAATTAATCTCCCTGGACTTTTGCCTACAGAAATCTTGAAAACGCAAAACATCAGTTTCTCTCGCTTTATTGATTTCCGAAGGTTTTTGACCTAGATTCACCACCACCATTGCCAGTCATCAACAAAGCCTTAATAAACCTAGGGCTTCACCCTAACCTGGTCTCCTGGCTGGCTGATTTCCTGCACCAGCGTAAACAGGTGGTGAGATTTCAGGAGTGGCCTCCCTCCTCTACACCTTTGCTTGCAGGGGTGCCTCGCAGGGGTCCAAAATGGGCCCTTTGTGCTTCCTTATCCTGGTGTGACGCGCCCTGACAGCACACACCCCACCGCTGGAAGTACGTGGACGACACCACAGTGGGAGTAACAGATTGACAACAACAACCCAGATTATTCCCACCTCCAGGAAACACTACACAACCTACAATAATGGATGATTGAACACAAAACATGGTCACCATCAACGACACCAAAACTACACTCCTACACATCAACACCTCCTCTGCCCTGTTGCCCCCCCCTGTGGTGTCCATCAACGACCTCCCCACTCAGGTAGTTACATCAGCAAATTACTTTGGGAGTCACCCTGGACAACAAACTCACATGGAAGGAGCACGTCTCCCAGCTCACCAGATCTGCCACCTATAAACTGTACCTGCTGAGAGACTCAAAACGCTGGGGGGCCCCTGAGTGTGCGCTGGCGAGGCTGTGTACTCCCTCGTTCATCCCTCCCAAACTGACATACGCGTCCCCAGCGTAGTCTTCCTCCATCAACATCACGCAGCGCCGCCAGCACTTGAACGCGTCCAGAAGCGAGCCTGCAAAATCATCCTGGGCCCTCACTACACCAGCTACAGGACGCCCTGGACTCCTCCATCTCACCAGCCACAACACTGTCACGAGACCCTACTACACCGGTTCGCAACCAAAGCTTCTCAACCAGCCCAGACACACACACACACTCCCACCCGCAGTGAACCGCCCTCAGCAATCAGTGCGACACCACAACATTATTGCCCCGATACGGGCACGGACTGACCGCTATAAGAACAGCGCAGTGCCCGTGATGGTCAAATATATCAACAATGCAAACGTAAGAGCAGCACAATTTGTATGTTTTGTAAATATTTTCATTAGGACTTATTGTTGTTGTTATTATAGTTATTATTATTATTATTATTATTATGATTAGCTATTATTATTATCATTATTATTATCGTGATTATTATTATTATCTTTACTTATGATTATTAAGCTATATTATTATTTCTATTTTCCTTTTATTTTCGATCATACTACTTTGTTCATTTGTCTCATTCATTTCATTTCATCTTCCAGTGATGTATATTTTCAGCTCTAGGGCTGCCTGGTACTTCATGAAATAAACCTTTTATTATTATTATTATTATTACACACACAAACACACGCTCGCCCATAAACGCCCTGTAGTTTGCCAAGCCTAAGCAAAGAAAAGATTATAATGAGTCACAAGTTTGGGGAGATATTCCACGTAACTTTGATGACACGAAAAATCTCCGAAAGGGAAAGCGAAGGGAGAAGA
>NC_066577.1:8469344-8476844 GCF_024679095.1 Eriocheir sinensis
AAATAAATAATAGTAGAAAATAACAATGAATGTTTTAAAATTAAGAAATCTATGTGTGGAAAATACGTTATGTGTGGAATCAAACTTGTTCATGTAAAACATACACCTAAATATCTTATTTTGAGAAACCTGAAGATTTTTAAGAAAGGAAGGCCACGTACACGCCCACACAGATACACAATAAATGAGATGCAGGTAACAAAGTGTATAATAAATACTGATAAGTGCTTCTTGTGTAAGGCTATTTCTTATTCGATACAGTATGCCACATATCCTAGATAGTTTATTTGCAACAGAATTAATTTGGTATTTCCAATTGATATTTTGATCTATGACAACGCCCAAAAACTTAGTATAAGAAACTCGTTCAAGTACTTTTCCTTCAAGTGTTATAGGTGGCATGTTAGTAGTGACTGATCGGTTTTGAAAGATAATGTATTTTGTTTTAGTGATATTTAACCTTAACTTATTATGTTTAAGCCACATATTAATTGAATTGAGCTCATTATTAATGTTTATATGCAAACTATTTATATTTTTATCATCTAATAGTAAATTAGTGTCGTCAGCATAAATGGTATACTTAAATTTATTACTAGCATTGGCAATATCATTAATATAGATGAGAAAAAGTATAGGTCCTAGAATAGATCCTTGCGGTACACCCATTTTGATAGGCTTGAAAGAAGAATATTTAGAATTACAGTAAACAGCTTGAAATCGATTTGTTAAATAATTTTTGAATAATTCTTGAATAATTCTAAAGGAACTCCCCGAATCCCAAAATGACTAATTTTACTTAAAAGAATTTTATGACATAGCGAATCAAAAGCCTTAGAAAGATCTAAAAAAATTCCAACTAAATAATGTTTCTTTTCCAGATATTTATACACATTATTGGTAAACTGAAATATGGCCGACTCAGTAGAGCGCCCTGGTCTAAAACCATGCTGACAATTCGAAAATAAATTATTTTTCTCAATGAAATTTACAAGACGAGTGCATATCACTTTTTCAAAGACTTTACTGAACACAGGAAGAACTGATATAGGTCTGTAGTTATTGACATCATCTCTATTATCTGACTTAAATAATGGAATAATTTTAGCTTTCTTAAGTTCGTCCGGAAAAACTCCTTTCTGTGTGTGTGTGTGTGTGTGTGTGTGTGTGTAATTTCCCCTCGTCACCGCAATCTTCACTCACCGCGGGTTCTGCGCACACACACACACACACACACACACACACACACACACACGAAAATAGAGTTAATCTTGTTGTGGCCTTAGGAAATAGGTTGATACGTTTGAGAATATAGAACTAGGCTTTTCATGGAGTGTTTTGTGATCCTGGTGACAGAGTTACCCGACCCCTAACCTAACCTAACCTAACCTGACCTAGTGATAGTTACCCGATCCCTAACCTAACCTAACCTAGTGATAGAGTTACCCGACCCCTAACCTAACCTGACCTAGTGATAGAGTTACACGGCCTCTGCGCCTTCAACGGGAAACACACACACTCGAAAATAAGGTTAGTCTTCTTGTGGCCTTAGGAAATAGCTCGATACGTTTGAGAATATAGAACTAGGCTTTTCATGGAGTGTTTTGTGATCCTGGTGACAGAGTTACCCGACCCTTAACCTAACCTAACCTAACCTAACCCTAACCTAACCTGACCTAGTGACAAAGTTACCCGACCTCTGTAGAGTAGGCGGTGGCTGAACAGATAGCAAGACGGCCCCGCGTTCAGGAGGACGCGAGTTCAATCCCCGCCCGGTGCCACCAAGCTGGGATTTTTCAGCCGCCGCCGAGTGGCTTAAAACTACCCACATGCTGTCCAGAAGACCACCATCAACCCGGACTCTAGATTCTAGGATTAAAGATGAGCTCCGGGAGGGCAGCATGAGCCAATGCAAGATGGCGCCACTATAAACACTCGCCTACGCCGGAACGGGCTGGGCCGACCATCAGGATCCACCGGGAAGAAGCCTACCGGCGCAGTAGTCTACGACGTAAAAAAAAATAAATAAATAAATAAATAAAAAAAAAAAATCTATGGGTCGGTACAGAAGAGGGGTCAAACTACCACCAGGGTCATAAATGTACCTCTGGAAATGCCCAATACCCCTTCAAAAACCCTGTGATTGTGTAAGCGGGGAAGCGTTTGAGAATATGGTTTTTCATGGGTGTTTTTTCACGTTTAAGGTACAGAAGAAGGGTCAAACTACCACCAGGGTCATGAATGTCCGATACCCCTTCAAAAACCCTGTAAGCGGAAAAGCGTTTGAGAATAAGGTTTTTCATGGGTGTTTTCATGTTTAAGGTACAGAAGAAGAGTCAAACTACCACCAGGGACACGAATGTACCTCTGGAAATGCCCAATACCCCTTCAAAAACCCTATGTGTAAGCGGGGAAGCGTTTGAGAATAAGGTTTTTCATGGGTGTTTTCATGTTTAAGGTACAGAAGAAGGGTCAAACTACCACCAGGGTCATGAATGTCCGATACCCCTTCAAAAACCCTATGTGTAAGCGGGGAAGCGTTTGAGAATAAGGTTTTTCATGGGTGTTTTCACGTTTAAGGTACAGAAGAAGGGTCAAATTACCACCAGGGACACGAATGTACCTCTGGAAATGCCCAATACCCCTTCAAAAACCCTATGTGTAAGCGGGGAAACGTTTGAGAATAAGGTTTTTCATGGGTGTTTTCATGTTTAAGGTACAGAAGAAGGGTCAAACTACCACCAGGGTCAAGAATGTCCGATACCCCTTCAAAAACCCTATGTGTAAGCGGGGAAGCGTTTGAGAATAAGGTTTTTCATGGGTGTTTTCATGTTTAAGGTACAGAAGAAGGGTCAAACTACCACCAGGGTCATGAATGTACCTCTGGAAATGCCCGATACCCCTTCAAAAACCGTGATTGTGTAAGCGGGGAAGCGTTTGAGAATATGTTTTTTCATGGGTGTTTTCATGTTTAAGGTACAGAAGAAGGGTCAAACTACCACCAGGGTCATGAATGTACCTCTGGAAATGCCCAATACATCTTCAAAAACCCGGTGAATGTGTAAGCGGGGAAGCGTTTGAGAATAAGGTTTTTCATGGGTGTTTTCATGTTTAAGGTACAGAAGAAGGGTCAATCTACCACCAGGGTCATGAATGCCCGATACCCCTTCAAAAACCCTGTGTGTAAGCAGCGAAGCGTTTGAGAATGGGGTTTTTCATGGGTGTTTTTTCACGTTTAAGGTACAGAAGAAGGGTCAAACTACCACCGGGGTCATGAATGTACCTCTGGAAATGCCCGATACATCTTCAAAAACCCTGTAAGCGGAGAAACGTTTGAGAATATGTTTTTTCATGGGTGTTTTCATGTTTAAGGTGCAGAAGAAGGGTCAAACTACCACCAGGGTCATGAATGTACCTCTGGAAATGCCCGATACACTTTCGAAAACACTGTAAGATTAGAAGCGTTTGAGAATATGTTTTTTCATGGGTGTTTTCATGTTTAAGGTACAGAAGAAGGGTCAAACTACCACCGGGGTCACGAATGTACCTCTGGAAATGCCCAATACCCCTTCAAAAACCCTGTGGTAGTGTAAGCGGGGAAGCGTTTGAGAATAAGGTTTTTCATGGGTGTTTTCACGTTTAAGGTACAGAAGAAGGGTCAAACTACCACCAGGGTCATGAATGTCCCTCTGGAAATGCCCGATACACTTTCGAAAACACTGTAAGATTAGAAGCGTTTGAGAATATGTTTTTTCATGGGTGTTTTCATGTTTACATCTTCAAAAACCCTGTAAGCGGAGAAACGTTTGAGAATATGGTTTTTCATGGGTGTTTTCACGTTTAAGGTACAGAAGAAGGGTCAAACTACCACCAGGGTCATGAATGTACCTCTGGAAATGCCCGATACCCCTTCAATAACCCGGTGAATGTCTAACCGGCAAAGCGTTTCAGAATATGGTCCCTGGGTACTGCTGGGACCTCACACCCGACATCCCACACACCCTTCAGTCCCGGTGCTCAAAGGGGGACAGTAACCGCTCCTTTGTCAGCGGAGAAGTCCCGGGTATGAGCGGGGATCGAACGTCAGCCGGTCAGACCGCGGAGTTTGACAGCGCAGAACTCTACCACTGAGCTACGGAGCGGTGTGTGTGTGTGTGTGTGTGTGTGTGTGTGTGTGTGTGACAAATGGTTACATACGTCATTAATTTGATAAAGGTCTCTCTCTCTCTCTCTCTGATGATGCCGATAATAATTAAACTACAAGCGAGAGAGAGAGAGAGAGAGAGAGAGAGAGAGAGAGAGAGAGAGAGAGAGAGAGAGAGAGAGGTGTATACCGTTAGCATGGGAACCTACGTGACTACCTAACTCTGACCTCTCTCTCTCTTATTAAAGTGAGAAATGGTACGCTTTGGCCCCTTAACCTATTAGAGAGAGAGAGAGAGAGAGAGAGAGAGAGAGAGAGAGAGAGAGAGAGAGAGAGAGAGAGAGAGAGAGAGAGAGAGAGAGAGAGAGAGAGAGAGAGAGAGAGAGAGAGAGAGAGAGAGAGAGAGAGAGAGAGAGAGAGAGAGAGAGAGAAATAAAGAAAGAGAAAGATCGAAAATAAGAAAGAGAGAGAGAGAGAGAGAGAGAGAGAGAGAGAGAGAGAGAGAGAGAGAGAGAGAGAGAGAGAGAGAGAGAGAGAGAGAGAGAGAGATCAAAATAGAAAAAAACAAATTGATAGAGAGAGAGAGAGAGAGAGAGAGAGAGAGAGAGAGAGAGAGAGAGAGAGAGAGAGAGAGAGAGAGAGAGAGAGAGAGAGAGAGAGAGAGAGAGAGAGATTAAATAAAGAAAAAAAATATTGATAAAAAAGACAGATGGAAAGATTATAAGAGAGAGAGAGAGAGAGAGAGAGAGAGAGAGAGAGAGAGAGAGAGAGAGAGAGAGAGAGAGAGAGAGAGAAAGGTGTGGATAAAGAGCAAAAACGAGAAAGGTAAGGAGGGTTAAGGAGGAGGAGGAGGAGGAGGAGGAGGAGGAGGAGGCTAATATCCATTTACATATATACCACATTAGGTGTACATGTGTGTGTGTGTGTGTGTGTGTGTGTGTGTGTGTGTGTGTGTGTGTGTGTGTGTGTGTGTGTAATGAGAACCTTAACTTTATACTGTAGTAGAAGAAGTAGTAGTAGTAGTAGTAGTAGTAGTAGTAGTAGTAGTAGTAGTAGTAGTAGTAGTAGTAATGAACATAATACAAGGAGGATTTAATAAGCATATCCTCCTCCTCCTCCTCCTCCTCCTCCTCCTCTCCTCCTCCTCCTCCTCCTCCTCCTCCTCCTCCTCCTCCTCCTCCTCCTCTTCCTCTTCCACTCCACCACCTGTATTAATTTTGACAGACAATCATGAGAATACAACTAATGAGAGAGAGAGAGAGAGAGAGAGAGAGAGAGAGAGAGAGAGAGAGAGAGAGAGAGAGAGAGAGAGAGAGAGAGAGAGAGACAGAGAGAGAGAGAGAAGGAATGAATGAAAATTAAACAAAAACAGGTTAGAGAGAGAGAGAGAGAGAGAGAGAGAGAGAGAGAGAGAGAGAGAGAGAGAGAGAGAGAGAGAGAGAGAGAGAGAGAGAGAATGAAGGAAAGAAATGAATGAAAATGAAAGAAAAACAGGTTAGAGAGAGAGAGAGAGAGAGAGAGAGAGAGAGAGAGAGAGAGAGAGAGAGAGAGAGAGACAGATTCCAATCAGTATCTTTAAATTTGTGATACACGTAAAATTCTATCCATAAAATCTTTATCGCTGTGAAAGGGCTGCTCTCTCTCTCTCTCTTGTTAAGGTTAATCTGGTAGTAAAATATTGTATCATGAACTATCTCACTCTGTCCGTCTGTCTGTCTGTCTGTCTGTCTGTCGAGAAGGGAAAGGAAGGGAAGGGAAGGGAAGGGAAGGGAAAGGAAGGGAAGGGAAAGGAAGGGAAGGGAAAGGAAAGGAAATTAAGGGAAGGGAAGGGAAAGGAAAGGAAATTAAGGGAAGGGAAGGGAAGGGAAGGGAATGGAAGGGAAGAGAAAGGAGAGGAAGGGAAGGGAAAGGAAAGGAAAGGAAGGGAAGGGAAAGGAAGGAAAGATAAGGGATAGGAAAGGAAGGCAAGGGAAGGCAAGGGAAGGGAAGGGAATGCAAGGGAAAGGAAGGGAAATGAAGGCAAGGCAAGGGAAGGGAAGGGAAGGGAAATGAAGGGAAAGAGATAAATCATATAGAATATATTAACAATTTCTACACATTCCGATACTTAAGGCTTCCTCCTCCGCCTCCTCGCTCTCTGCCCGGTCAACGATTTCTATATGTGTATGTTACTTGTGTGTCGTGAGGTAATGTGTGTGTTGTGTGTATATGGGAACAAAAGTCTGCTTCATAACTACATAAATTCCTGTTTGTTTGTAGTAGAAGTAGTAGTAGTAGTAGTAATAGTAGTAGTAGTAGTAGTAGTATAGTCTGTTTCATTCTGTCTGTCCATCAACAAAGCGGGAACCTTAATGGCTGTGTCATCTGCGCATTGCTAGTTGGTGATTTAGTAGTAGTAGTAGTAGTAGTAGTAGTAGTAGTAGTAGTAGTAGTAGTAGCTCAAGGGCACACAAAAACAGAAAACAATAAAAAAAAAGCCCGCTACTCTCTGCCCCTGTAAAGACTCCGAGGAGGTGGCCGAAAGAGAGGTCAGTTACGTGAGATAGCGATAGATACTGATAGACATTGAAGCTTGTTTTTCAATGGTGATATATTTGAATTTTGACTCCGAGGAGGAAAGAAGAGAGGAGAGAGACGTGAGCTAGCGATAGATCCTGATAGATATTGAAGCTTGTTTTTCAATGGTGATATATTTGAATTTTGACTCCGAGGAGGTGGCCGAAAGAGAGGTCAGTTACGTGAGATAGCGATAGATACTGATAGACATTGAAGCTTGTTTTTCAATGGTGATATATTTGAATTTTGACTCCGAGGAGGTGGCCGAAAGAGAGGTCAGTTACGTGAGATAGCGATAGATACTGATAGACATTGAAGCTTGTTTTTCAATGGTAATGTATTTGAATTTTGACTCCGAGGAGGTGGCCGAAAGAGAGGTCAGCTACGTGAGACAGCGATAGATACTCATAGATTCAAGCTTGTTTTTCAATGGTAATATATTTGAATTTTGACTCCGAGGAGGCGGCCGAAAGAGAGGTCAGTTACGATATAGCGATAGATACTAATAGACATTCAAGCTTGTTTTTCAATGGTAATATATTTGAATTTTGACTCCGAGGAGGCGGCCGAAAGAGAGGTCAGTTACGATATAGCGATAGATACTGATAGACATTCAAGCTTGTTTTTCAATGGTGATATATTTGAATTTTGACTCCGAGGAGGCGGCGGAAAGAGAGGTCAGCTACGTGAGACAGCGATAGATACTGATAGACATTGAAGCTTGTTTTTCAATGGTGATATATTTGAATTTTGACTCCGAGGAGGCGGCCGAAAGAGAGGTCAGTTACGATATAGCGATA
>NC_066577.1:8494344-8496844 GCF_024679095.1 Eriocheir sinensis
GGTTTCCTGAGCCTTCCTTCCTCTGTGATACATTCTCAGGGTGGTTCTGAGCCTTCCTTCCTCTGTCCTGAGCCTTCCTTCTCTGTGATACATGTTGTTCTCAGGGTGGTTTCCTGAGCCTTCCTTCCTCTGTGATACATTCTCGCAGTGGTTTCCTGAGCCTTCCTTCCCCTGTAATACATTCTCAGGGTGGTTTCTGAGCCTTCCTTCCTCTGTGATACATTCTCAGGGTGGTTTCCTGAGCCTTCCTCTGTGATACATTCTCGGGGTGGTTTTCTGAGCCTTCCTTCCTCTGTGATACATTCTCGGGGTGGTTTCCTGAGCCTTCCTTCCTCTCTGTGATACATTCTCGGGGTGGTTTCCTGAGCCTTCCTTCCTCTGTCATACATTCTCAGGGTGGTTCCTGAGCCTTCCTTCCTCTGTGATACATTCTCAGGGTGGTTTCTGAGCCTTCCTTCCTCTGTGATACATTCTCAGGGTGGTTTCTGACCTTCCTTCCTCTGTGATACATTCTCAGGGTGGTTTCCTGAGCCTTCCTTCCTCTGTGATACATTCTCAGGGTGGTTTCTGAGCCTTCCTTCCTCTGTGATACATTCTCAGGGGTGGTTTCCTGAGCCTTCCTTCCTCTGTAATACATTCTCAGGGTGGTTTCTGAGCCTTCCTTCCTCTGTGATACATTCTCGGGGTGGTTTCCTGAGCCTTCCTTCCTCTGTAATACATTCTCGGGGTGGTTTCCTGAGCCTTCCTTCCCCTGTAATACATTCTCGGGGTGGTTTCCTGAGCCTTCCTTCCTCTGTGATACATTCTCGGGGTGGTTTCCTGAGCCTTCCTTCCTGTAATACAATCTCGGGGTGGTTTCTGAGCCTTCCTTCCTCTGTAATACATTCTCAGGGTGGTTTCCTGGGCCTTCCTTCCTGTAATACAATCTCGGGGTGGTTTCATGAGCCTTCCTTCCTCTGTAATACATTCTCGGGGTGGTTTCATGAGCCTTCCTTCCCCTGTCATACATTCTCGGGGTGTTTTCCTGAGCCTTCCTTCCTCTGTGATACATTCTCGGGGTGGTTTCCTGAGCCTTCCTTCCTCTGTGATACATTCTCGGGGTGGTTTCCTGAGCCTTCCTTCCTGTAATACATTCTCGGGGTGGTTTCTGGCCTTCCTTCCTCTGTTATACATTCTCGGGGTGGTTTCCTGAGCCTTCCTTCCTCTGTGATACATTCTCGGGGTGGTTTCCTGAGCCTTCCTTCCTCTGTGATACATTCTCGCGGTGGTTTCCTGAGCCTTCCTTCCTCTGTAATACATTCTCGGGGTGGTTTCCTGAGCCTTCCTTCCTCTGTGATACATTCTCGGGGTGGTTTCCTGAGCCTTCCTTCCTCTGTGATACATTCTCGGGGTGGTTTCCTGAGCCTTCCTTCCTCTGTGATACATTCTCGGGGTGGTTTCCTGAGCCTTCCTTCCTCTGTAATACATTCTCGGGGTGGTTTCCTGAGCCTTCCTCCCTCTGTGATACATTCTCGGGGTGGTTTCCTGAGCCTTCCTTCCTCTGTAATACATTCTCGGGGTGGTTTCCTGAGCCTTCCTTCCTCTGTAATACATTCTCGGGGTGGTTTCCTGAGCCTTCCTTCCTCTGTAATACATTCTCGGGGTGGTTTCCTGAGCCTTCCTTCCTCTGTGATACATTCTCGGGGTGGTTTCCTGAGCCTTCCTTCCTCTGTGATACATTCTCGGGGTGGTTTCCTGAGCCTTCCTTCCTCTGTGATACATTCTCGGGGTGGTTTCCTGAGCCTTCCTTCCTCTGTAATACATTCTCGGGGTGGTTTCCTGAGCCTTCCTTCCTGTAATACATTCTCGGGGTGGTTTCCTGAGCCTTCCTTCCCCTGTAATACATTCTCGGGGTGGTTTCCTGAGCCTTCCTTCCTCTGTGATACATTCTCGGGGTGGTTTCCTGAGCCTTCCTTCCTCTGTACAGTGACCCGGAGGAAGGGAAACACTCTTGGGATCGGCAGTGACCTCCTTTGAGCTTTTGGAAATACTTGATGTGCGCGCCGGAAAAGTCTGAGAATTACTGACCCAACTTAACTGAACTTAGTAAATCTAACCTTATTTTTATCATACCTAACCTTACCTGACCCTACCTAACCATAACCTTACCTATGAGTTGTCAAGTCATTCTCATTTCCTTCCTTCCTTCCTTCCTTCCCTTCTTCCTTCCTCCCTTCCTTCCCTTCTTCCTTCCTCCCCTTCTTCCTTCCTTCCCTTCTCCTTTCCTCCCTTCCCTTCTTCCTTCCTTCCTTCCTTCCCTTCTCCCTTCCTCCCTTCCCTTCTTCCTTCCTTCCTTCCTTCCTTCCCTTCTTCCTTCCTTCCTCCCTTCCTTCCTTCCTCCCTTCCTTCCTTCCCTTCTTCCTTCCTTCCCTTCTTCCTTCCTTCCTTCCTTCCTTCCTTCCCTTCTTCCTTCCTTCCCTTCTTCCTTCTTTCCTCCGTTCCTTCCTTCCTTCCTTCCTTC
>NC_066577.1:8546844-8564344 GCF_024679095.1 Eriocheir sinensis
CATGATATTTAACTTATTTCTATCTTATTTTTAATTTCTAAGCATTTTCTCAGCTTATTTACACACAAATTTTACCTCATTATAATTTTCTGAGCAATTTCTAACTTATTTTCACATAATATTTAACTTATTATTATCTTATTAATAATTTCTAAGCATTTTCTCAGCTTATTTACACACGAATTTTACCTCATTATTATTTTCTAAGCAATTTATAACTTAATTTCACATTATTTTTAACTTATTTCTATCTTATTAATAATTTCTAAGCATTTTCTCAACTTATTTCAACATTATTTTACCTTATTATAATTTTCTAAGCAGGGGAGGGACACAGACAGGGAGACAGGGAGGGAGGGAGAGAAACAGCTGATTGGGGGAGGCCCACAGACAGGAAGGGAGGGAGAGAGAGGGAGAGAAACAGCTGATTGGGGGAGGCACACAGACAGGGAGAGAGAGGGAGAGAAACCGCTGATTCGGGGAGGGACACAGACAGGGAGAGGGAGAGAGGGAGAGAAACAGCTGATTGGGGGACACAGACAGGGAGGAAGGGAGATCAGCTGACAGGAAGGGAGAGAGAGGGAGAGAAGCTTTTCCTTACTATCATTTCCTATTTTATTTATTTATTATTTATTTATATTTTCATTTATTATCAATCAACACACGACTTCCCCGCCATCTTGCCCTTCGCCCTCCGCTTTTCCCTTATTTTAACCTTTTTTAAGCCTTCCAGAGAGCTATGAATGGCACTCTATAACCACTGGCACCTATTCTTTCTTTCCATGGCACTGCGGCACTCCGGGAAGATGTAGTTCGCTTAAAAAATGGAAAACTATATCTGGCACTGGAGCGGGGTGGCAGACTGGACCACCCCGCCATTTTCCCCCCCGACCTCCGCTTTTCCCTTATTTTAACCTTTTTTAAGCCTTCCAGAGGGCTAGGCATGGCACTATATAACCACTGGCACCTATTCTTTCTTTCCATGGCACTGCGGCACTCCGGGGAGACGTAATTCGCTTAAAAAATGGAAAACTATATCTGGCACTGGAGCGGGGTGGCAGACTGGACCACCCCGCCATTTTCCCCCCCGACCTCCGCTTTTCCCTTATTTTAACCTTTTTTAAACCTTCCAGAGAGCTACGAATGGCACTGTATAACCACTGGCACCTATTCTTTCTTTCCATGGCACTGCGGCACTCCAGGGAGACGTAATTCGCTTTAAAAATGGAAAACTATATCTGGCACTGGAGCGGGGTGGCAGACTGGACCACCCCGCCATTTTCCCTCCCCCTTAATATTTTCTCTTATTTCAACCTTATTTAAGCCTTCCAGAGGGCTGTGCTTGACACCATATAACCACTGACACCTACTCTTTCTTTCTATGGCACTGTGGCACTCCGGGAACACGTAATTCGCTTAAAAAAATGGAAAAATTAAGGTTTTTACCCCGTGGTGGCACACTACCCCCCCCCCCCCGCCATGTTTTCACCCACTTTTCTACCTGATTTAAGGTTTTCCAAGGGCTGGGAGTGGCACTGTATATTCTCTGGCACCTCTTCTTTCCTCCCTGGCACTGTGGGTTGCTGGCACTGCGTAGTTTGCCGGTAAATCACAAAAAGGATGAAATATTTCGGGTCACTTTGCACTATTTTAGGGACGCCGCGCGGTAAGTTACGCGTTTTGTACGGGATCACTATTCTCAACGTTATTATAATTAGTTTTTACTCTAATTGATGTTATTATTGAGATTCATCAATGGAAAAATAAAGAAAATTATGTTATTAGGCATTTGGAAGTATGTGATGTGGGAATGCATAGTTGACAAGGCTTTCGTGGGCGTTGTGGGCGTTTCCAGGGGTAGTTTTATGACCCTAGTGGTAGTTTGACCTTTCCTCTTGACTGTGAATTTTAAAAAATTAGTCAATAGATACTGATTGACCTTATTTCTGACCTTTGAAAATAGTCAATGTTAAGGGCGGAGGCGTTGAGAATCCATATTTTGACGAGGCTTTCGTGGGCGTTGTGGGCGTTTCCAGGGGTAGCTTGATGACCCTACTTGTTGTTTAATCCTTCTACTTTACCATGAATCTAAGGAAACGTTAATTAGACCCCGATTAGTCTCCTTTTAGGCCTATGGAAAAAAATAATTGAGTCGGAGTAGGTACGCCCATTTGACAAGGCTTTCGTGGGCGTTGTGGGCGTTTCCAGGGGTAGCTTAATGACCCAGGGGATAGATTAACCTTTCTTCTTTAAACTGAGCCTAAAAAAACAGTCAGTGGAACACGAATAGGCTCATTTTTAGCCTTTAGAAATAGTGGATATCTTCTCCCCCGCGGCCCGACGTGTCTCTGTCATGTCTCGGAACTCAAGAACGCCCATTTGACAAGGGTTTCATGGGCGTTGTGGGCGTTTCCAGGGGTAGCTTAATGACCCAGGGGATAGATTAACTTTTCTTCTTTGAACTGAATCTAAGAAAACAGTCAACGGAACGCGATTAGGCTCATTTTTAGCCTTTAGAAATAGTGGATATCTTCTCCCCCGCGGCCCGACGTGTCTCTGTCATGTCTCGGAACTCAAGAACGCCCATTTGACAAGACTTTCATGGGCGTTGTGGGCGTTTCCAGGAATAGTTTGATGACCCAGGGGATAGATTAACCTTTCTTCTTTAAACTGAGCCTAAGAAAACAGTCAACGGAACGCGATTAGGCTCATTTTTAGCCTTTAGAAATAGTGGATATCTTCTCCCCCGCGGCCCGACGTGTCTCTGTCATGTCTCGGAACTCAAGAACGCCCATTTGACAAGGCTTTCATGGGCGTTGTGGGCGTTTCCAGGGGTAGCTTAATGACCCAGGGGATAGATTAACTTTTCTTCTTTAAACTGAGCCTAAGAAAACAGTCCATAGAACGCGATTAGGCCCATTATAGGCCTTTGGAAATAGTTAATGTTTTCCGCTTGAATCTCTATCTCTTCCTGAAGTTCTTGGCAACTGAATACACACATTTGACAAGGCTTTCATGGGCGTTGTGGGCGTTTCCATGGGTAGCCTAATGACCCAGGTGGTAGATTAACCTTTCCTCTTTACCCTGAATACGCAAAACCACTCATGCGAACCCCGATTGACCTTAAATTCGACCTTAAGAAATACTCGACCTGGTCACCGGCGCCGGCCGTGTCTCTGCTCGCGTGTACCCAAGGACCTCACGACAGCCAAGTACGCCCATTTCACAAGGCTTTCGTGGGCGTTGTGGGCGTTTCCAGGGGTAGCTTAATGACCCAGGGGATAGATTAACCTTTCTTCTTTAAACTGAGCCTAAGAAAACAGTCAATGGAACGCGATTAGGCTCATTTTTAGGCTTTGGAAATAATTAATATACTCTCCCTCGGTAGCTCTGTCTAGTCCTGAAGTCTTCGGCAACTGAATATACACAATTGACAAGGCTTTCATGGGCGTTGTGGGCGTTTCCATGGGTAGTTTGATGACCCTGATGGTATATTAACCTTTCCTCTTTACCCTGAGTACGCAAAACCACTCAGGCGAACCCCGATTGACCTTATATTTGACCTTAAAAAATACTCGACGTGGTCACCTCCGCCGTCCCTGTCTCCTCTCGCGTGTACCCAAGGACCTCACGACGGCCAAGTACGCCCATTTCACAAGGCTTTCGTGGGCGTTGTGGGCGTTTCCAGGGGTAGCTTAATGACCCTGGTGATAGATTAACCTTTCTTCTTTAAACTGAGCCTAAGCAAACAGCCGATAGCACCCGATTAAGCTCGCATTAGGCCATTAGAAAAAGTAAACCTGGTTACCCTCAGAGCGATGACATAATACCCCTATAGGGCGCATGCTTGCTAATAGGGGGCAGCACTTAGCAGGCCGTGTTTATACTTTTTTAAAGAATCCTTATACTTTAGACATAAGCTAATAGAGTGACCATGCAGGCTTCAAAATGGCGCCTTAGAGTTGTCATGTGTCACCATTAAAACCACTAACAACCCCTCATAGGCCACATGCAACCCCACACGGCCCTCCAAACCCCCACATAGGCTCTCAAAGACCACATATGCGGTTTGTTAAGGTTATGTGTCACTAACCAGAGGAGTTATAAGGGAGAGAGACGCCATTTCCATGCTAGGATCGGGAATGTCATAGGGTGAAATTTTCCTCAACCCACTTAAACCCCACGTAACTTCCCCACAACCCCACGTAACCCCTCCTCAGCCCCCCTCAACCCTAGATTATCAGTTCCCAACCCCCCACAACCCTAGATGACCAGTTCCCAGCCCCCCACAACCCCCCACGACCCTAGATAACCAGTTCCCAGCCCCCCACAACCCTAGATGACCAGTTCCCAGCCCCCCACAACCCTAGATAACCAGTTCCCAGCCCCCCACAACCCCCCACAACCCTAGATAACCAGTTCCAAGCCCCCCACAACCCCCCACACCCGTAGATAACCAGTTCCCAGCCCCCCACAACCCCCCACAACCCTAGATAACCAGTTCCCAGCCCCCCACAACCCCCCACAACCGTAGATAACCAGTTCCCAGCCCCCAGCCCCCACAACCGTAGATGACCAGTTCCCAGCCCCACAACCCCACGACCCTAGATAACCAGTTCCCAGCCCCACAACCCCCAAAACCATAGATAACCAGTTCCCAGCCCCGCAAAACCCCCCACTACCCTCTATAACCAGTTCGAAGCCCCCCACAACCCCCACAACCCTAGATGACCAGTTCCCAGCCCCCCTAAACACCCCACAACCGTAGATAACCACTCCACAGCCCCCCACAACCCCCCACAACCCTAGATAACCAGTTTCCAGCCCCCCACAACCCCCCACGACCCTAGATAAGCATGCAGTTCCCAGCCCCCCACAGCCCCCACAACCGTAGATGACCAGTTCCCAGCCCCCACAACCCCCACAACCGTAGATGACCAGTTCCCAGCCCCCACAACCCCCACAACCCTGGATGACCAGTTCCCAGCCCCCACAACCCCCACGACCCTAGATGACCAGTTCCCAGCCCCACAACCACCCACAACCCTAGATGACCAGTTCCCAGCCCCCCACAACCCCCCACCCCCCTCGATAACCAGTTCCCAGCCCCCACAACCCCCACAACCCTAGATAACCAGTTCCCAGCCCCCCACAACCCCCCACCACCGTAGATGACCAGTTCCCAGCCCCCACAACCCCCACAACCCTAGATAACCAGTTTCCAGCCCCCACAGCCCCACGACCCTAGATAAGCATGCAGTTCCCAGCCCCCACAGCCCCCACAACCGTAGATGACCAGTTCCCAGCCCCCACAACCCCCGACCCTAGATAACCAGTTCCCAGCCCCACAACCCCCACAACCATAGATAACCAGTTCCCAGCCCCCACAACCCCCACAACCCTAGATAACCAGTCCCAGCCCCCACAACCCCCCACAACCCTAGATAACCAGTTCCCAGCCCCCACAACCCCCACAACCCTAGATAACCAGTTCCCAGCCCCCACAACCCCACAACCGTAGATAACCAGTTCCCAGCCCCCACAACCCCCCACAACCCTAGATTACCAGTTCCCAGCCCCCCACAACCCCCCACAACCGTAGATAACCAGTTCCCAGCCCCCAACAACCCCACAACCATGAATAGCAGTTCCCAGCCCCCCACCCCCCACAACCCTAGATAACCAGTTTCCAGCCCCCCAACCCCCACGACCCTAGATAAGCATGCAGTTCCCAGCCCCACAGCCCCCACAACCGTAGATGACCAGTTCCCAGCCCCACAACCCCCCAACCGTAGATGACCAGTTCCCAGCCCCCACAACCCCCACAACCCTGGATGACCAGTTCCCAGCCCCCAACCCCCCGACCCTAGATGACCAGTTCCCAGCCCCCCACAACCCCCCACAACCCTAGATGACCAGTTCCCAGACCTCCTCAACCTTAGATATCTAGTTCCCAGCCCCCCACAACCCCCCACGACCCTAGATAACCAGTTCCCAGCCCCCCACAACCCCCACGACCCTAGATAACCAGTTCCCAGCCCCCACAACCCCCACAACCCTTGATGACCAGTTCCCAGCCCCCACAACCCCACAACCCTAGATAACCAGTTCCCAGACCCCACAACCCCACAACCCTAGATAACCAGTTCCCAGCCCCACAACCCCCCACAACCCTAGATAACCAGTTCCCAGCCCCCCACAACCCCAGATGACCAGCTCCCAGCCCCCACAACCCCACAACCCTAGATGACCAGTTCCCAGCCTCCCATAACCCCACAACCCTAGATGATTAGTTCCCAGCCCCCCACAACCCCCACAACCCCACATAACCCCTCCTCAACCACCCACAACCCCAAGATAACCAGTTCCCAGCCCCCCACAACCCCACGTAACCCCTCCTCAACCCCCCACAACCCCACATAACCCTACTTGACCCCAACATACCCTCCAACAACCCCAAAAATGCCAACTAACCCCTTCCTATTGACCCAGAACCCCACGTAACCCCTTTAAAGTTCCCTAAAACCCCACGTAACCCTTTTAACGTGACCCACAACCCCACGTAACCCTTTTAACGTGACCCACAACCCCACTTAACCCCTTTACAGTGCCTCACAACCCCACGTAACCCCTTTAATAGTGCCCCACAACCCCACGTAATCTGGGTGAGGCAGTCTTCCATAGATACCCCTTCGACCCACGTTTTCTTTGCCGCCATGTTCCCGCTGTGTTTTAGGGGTATCTATGGAAGACTTGCCTTACATGCAAACACATATATAATATACTCCCTCTTTCTGTCTCTCACACACAGTTATGTAATCTTGTCAATGTTGTTGGTAAACGTGCACCCCCACCCCCACCACCCCCTCCCCTGTAGTCTGAACGTTTGTAGCGAAAAAACGTTAATGGAGACAGGAAGTTATCATTAGTACGGGTCTGTGTGCCAACGTTATGTGCCCTACCCATGTGCCTGTCTGACCTCATGTTGTGGAATGAGTGTACAGTGCCTTACTTTCTCTGGTCAGATCTATACACCGGGGTCAAAGGTGTTCCGGGCATTTCCAAGGGTATGTGTTCAGACCGAATTTATAGTTTGATCTTTCTTCTTTACTTTGAGCCTAAGGGAACGGTAATTAGACCCCTATTAACCCCTATTTAGGCCTTTGGAAATAGTTGATATAAGAGGAGGGGGGCGTTCTTTAACCTCTCCCGCCTCCCAAGTTCGCCTTATTTAACACGGTTTTTCAAGGCGTTCCGGGCATTTCCAAGGGTATAGTGTTAAGACCGAATTTATAGTTTGATCTTTCTTCTTTACTTTGAGCCTAAGGGAACGGTAATTAGACCCCTATTAACCCTTATGTCGGCCCTTGGAAATAGTTGATATAAGAGGAGGGGGGGGGGCGTTCTTTAACCTCTCCCGCCTCCCAAGTTCACCTTATTTAACGCGTTTTTTCTAGGCGTTCCGGGCATTTCCAAGGGTATAGTGTTAAGACCGAATTTAAAGTTTGATCTTTCTTCTTTACTCTGAGCCTAAGGGAACGGTAATCAGACCCCTATTAACCCCTATTTTGGCCTTTGGAAATAGTTGATTGGAGGCCGGAGCGTCAGAAGGCAGAAGCGCTGAGCTACCCGCGTCCCTTGGCTCTCCCGCCACCCAATGTTCGCCTTATTTAACACGGTTTTTCAAGGCGTTCCGGGTATTTCCAAGGGTATAGTGTTAAGACCGAATTTATAGTTGAACCTTTCTTCTTTACTTTGAGCCTAAGAAAAGGGTAATTAGACCCCTATTAGCCCCTATTTTGGCATTGGAAATAGTTGATATAAGAGGAGGGGGGCGTTCTTTAACCTCTCCCGCCTCCCAAGTTCGCCTTATTTAACGCGTTTTTTCAAGGCGTTCCGGGTATTTCCAAGGGCATAGTGTCAAGACCGAATTTATAGTTGAACCTTTCTTCTTTACTTTGAGCCCAAGAAAAGGGTAATTAGACCCCTATTAACCCCTATTTAGGCCTTTGGAAATAGTTGATGTTAGAGAGCGGAGCGTCTGTTACCCGCGGACTGCTACGCTTGGCCTTCCCTCAACCTCTCCCGCCGCCAAAGTTCGCCTTATTTAACACAGTTTTTCTAGGCGTTCCGGGCATTTCCAAGGGTATAGTGTTAAGACCGAATTTATAGTTTGATCTTTCTTCTTTACTCTGAGCCTAAGGGAACGGTAATTAGACCCCTATTAACCCCTATTTAGGCCTTTGAAAATAGTTAATACGAGAAGCGGGACTGTCCGACTCTGAGCACACCGACTCCAGTTTCGACTTGGCGGCGGGGAGCAGGCCACGTGGGCGCCATCTTCCCCTATTTTACCTCCTACAACGCCCACCACAGCCCCCCCAGCGCCCATTTTGTGCCATAGGCGGCCCCGGGGTCTTAGGGTCCTCCCTCGGTGGTCCATGGGCTGTGTCGTACCCCAGGGGCGCCGTGGTGGGCAGATCAGCTGACGTGACCCCAGGCTGCCCCGTGCCGTGTGATCTTCCCCAGCCTGCCCCCGTGACCTGTGACCTTCCCCAGCCTACCCTCGTGGCCTGTGACCTTCCCCAGCCTACCCCCGTGGTCTGTGACCTTCCCCAGCCTACCCCCGTGCCCTGTGACCTTCCCCAGCCTACCCCGGTGTCCTGTGACCTTCCCCGGCCTACCCCCGTGACCTGTGACCTTCCCCAGCCTACCCCCGTGCCTTGTGACCTCTCCCAGCCTGCCCCCGTGCCCTGTGACCTTTCTAGCCTGCCCCCGTGACCTGTAATCTCTCCCAGTCTCCCCCCGTGCCCTGTGACCTTCCCCAGCCTACCATCGTGGCCTGTGACCTTCCCCAGCCTACCATCGTGGCCTGTGACCTTCCCCAGCCTGCCCCCGTGCCCTGTGACCTTTCTAGCCTGCCCCCGTGACCTGTAATCTCTCCCAGTCTGCCCCCATGTCCTGTGACCTTCCCCAGCCTGCTTCCGTGCCCTGTGACCTTTCCCAGACTGCCTCCATGTCCTGTGACCTTCCCCAGCCTGCCTCCGTGGCCTGTGACCTTTCCCAGCCTGCCCCCGTGCCCTGTGTCCCTCCCCAGCCATCCTCCGTGGCCTGTAATCTACCCCAGCCTACCTCCGTGGCCTGTGACCTCCCCCTGCCTGCACCCGTTCCCTGTGACCTTCCCCAGCCAGCCCCCGTGCCCTGTGACCTTCCCCAGCCTACCTCGGTGTCCTGTGACCTTCCCGAGCCTACCCCCGTGCCCTGTGACCTTCCCCAGCCAGCCCCCGTGCCCTGTGACCTTCCCCAGCCTACCCCGGTGTCCTGTGACCTTCCCCAGCCTACCCCCGTGCCCTGTGACCTTCCCCAGCCTACCCCGGTGTCCTGTGACCTTCCCCGGTGTCCTGTGACCTTCCCCGGCCTACCCCCATGACCTGTGACCTTCCCCAGCCTACCCCCGTGACCTGTGACCTCTCCCAGCCTACCCCAGTGCCCTGTGACCTTTCTAGCCTGCCCCCGTGACCTGTAATCTCTCCTAGTCTCCCCCCCTGTCCTGTGACCTTCCCCGGCCTACCCCCGTGGCCTGTGACCTCTCCCAGCCTACACCCCTGTCCTGTGACCTTCCTAGCCTCCCCCCGTGACCTGTGACCTTCCCCAGCCTACCCCGGTGTCCTGTGACCTTCCCGAGGCTACCCCCGTTCCCTGTGACCTTCCCCAGCCTACCCCCGTGGCCTGTGACCTCTCCCAGCCTACACCCCTGTCCTGTGACCTTCCCCAGCCTACCTCGGTGTCCTGTGACCTTCCCGAGCCTACCCCGGTGTCCTGTGACCTTCCCGAGCCTACCCCCGTGCCCTGTGACCTTCCCCAGCCTACCCCGGTGTCCTGTGACCTTCTCCAGCCTGCCCCCGAGGATTTACTGCTGTCATCGAGAACGTAGGCATTTCTCAGCACGCCAGATGATAAGGTAAGCATACCATATCATTTGGACATGTTGCAATGGGTATAGTGCATTGAAACAGGCTACGGGGATTGATAAGTCTGATTTTAATACATTTCCCATATCAACACAGCCTTGAGTCTTGTTAAGGGTGATTTTTATGCATTTACCATGTCAAAAGCAGCTCTTTGGACATGTTGCAATGGGTATAGGTCATTGAAACAGGCTACGGGGATTGATAAGACTGATTTTAATTCATTTCCTATATCGATACAGCCTTGAGTCTTGATAAGGGTGATTTTTATGCATTTCCCATGTCAAAACCAGCTCTTAGGACATGTTGCAATGGGTATAGGTCATTGAAACAGGCTACGGGGATTGATAAGACTGATTTTAATACATTTCCTATATCAACACAGCCTTAAGTCTTGATAAGGGTGATTTTTATGCATTTACCATGTCAAAACCAGCTCTTTGGACATGTTGCAATGGGTATAGTGCATTGAAACAGGCTACGGGGATTGATAAGACTGATTTTAATACATTTCCTATATCGATACAGCCTTAAGTCTTGATAAGGGTGATTTTTATGCATTTACCATGTCAAAACCAGCTCTTAGGACATGTTGCAATGGGTATAGTGCATTGAAACAGGCTACGGGGATTGATAAGACTGATTTTAATACATTTCCCATATCAACACAGCCTTAAGTCTTGACACGGGTGATTTTTATGCATTTACCATGTCAAAACCAGCTCTTAGGACACGTAGCAATGGGTATAGGTCATTGAAACAGGCTACGGGGATTGATAAGACTGATTTTAATACATTTCCCATATCAACACAGCCTTAAGTCTTGATAAGGGTGATTTTTATGCATTTACCATGTCAAAACCAGCTCTTAGGACATGTTGCAATGGGTATAGGTCATTGAAACAGGCTACGGGGATTGATAAGTCTGATTTTAATACATTTCCCATATCAATATAGCCTTGAGTCTTGATAAGGGTAATTTAGATGCATTTCCCATATCAAAACCAGCTCTAAGGACATGTTGCAATGGGTATAGGTCATTGAAACAGGCTACGGGGATTGATAAGACTGATTTTAATACATTTCCCATATCAACATAGCCTTAAGGACACGTTACACTGGATATAAGTCTTGATAAGGGTGATTTTTATGCATTTACCATGTCAAAACCAGCTCTTTGGACATGTTGCAATGGGTATAGGTCATTGAAATAGGCTACGGGGATTGATAAGACTGATTTTAATACATTTCCCATATCAACACAGCCTTGAGGACACGTTACACTGGATATAAGCCTTGATAAGGGTGATTTTTATGCATTTACCATGTCAAAAACTAGCTCGAAAATCCCTAATCTGTCTCTCTTTAGCCAGCGAGGGGCCGTTTACAAGGTGGATACCCTTCACTAAATTGTTAATAACTCTGTAATTACCATCGCCACATCAATTCCGGAGACATATTTGGAATCCTCATTAAATTTTACATCTAATGAGTATATGATTAATCTTCTCACTACCATAGATGATTTTATATGAATTTTTTTGTATAGGACTACACACAATTTGTACAGCCTACGCACATCCATCAGACCTTAGACCTTAAAATACCAGAGATTCAAGAACGCAGAACGCAGACATGAGCGAGACATTCAGTACTCGAAAACCTCAATCTGTCTCTCTTTAGCCAGCGAGGGGCCATTTACAAGGTGGGTATAGGGACACACATCCATCAGACCTTAGACCTTAAAATACCAGAGATTCAAGAACGCAGAACACAGACATCAGCGAGACATTCAGTACTCGAAAACCTCAATCTGTCTCTCTTTAGCCAGCGAGGGGCCATTTACAAGGTGGGTATAGGGACGCACATCCATCAGACCTTAGACCTTAAAATACCAGAGATTCAGGAACGCAGAACGCAGACATCAGCGAGATATTCAGCATTCGAAATACCTCAATCTGTCTCTCTTTAGCCAACGTGGGGCCATTTACAAGGTGGGTATAGGGACACACATCCATCAGACCTTAGACCTTAAAATACCAGAGATTCAGGAACGCAGAACACAGACATCAGCGAGAAATTCAGTACTCGAAATACCTCAATCTGTCTCTCTTTAGCCAGCGAGGGCCATTTACAAGGTGGGTATAGGGAAACACATCCATCAGACCTTAGACCTTAAAATACCAGAGATTCAGGAACGCAGAACACAGACATCAGCGAGAAATTCAGTACTCGAAATACCTCAATCTGTCTCTCTTTAGCCAGCGAGGGGCCATTTACAAGGTGGGTATAGGGACGCACATCCATCAGACCTTAGACCTTAAAATACCAGACTCAGGAACGCAGAACGCAGACATCAGCGAGAAATTCAGTACTCGAAATACCTCAATCTGTCTCTCTTTAGCCAGCGAGGGGCTGTTTACAAGGTGGGTATAGGGACACACATCCATCAGACCTTAGACCTTAAAATACCAGAGACTCAGGAACGCAGAACGCAGACATCAGCGAGATATTCAGTACTTGAAATACCTCAATCTGTCTCTCTTTAGCCAGCGAGGGGCTGTTTACAAGGTGGGTATAGGGAAACACATCCATCAGACCTTAGACCTTAAAATACCAGAGATTCAGGAACGCAGAACACAGACATCAGCGAGAAATTCAGTACTCGAAATACCTCAACCTGTCTCTCTTTAGCCAGCGAGGGGCCATTTTCAAGGTGGGTATCCTTCCCAAATTTGTTAATAACTCTGTAATTTCTATCGCCACGTCAATTCCGGAGACATATTTGGAATCCTCGTTAAATTTTACATCTAATGAGTATATGATTAATCTTCTCACTACCATAGATGATTTTATATGAATTTTTTTGTATAGCACTACACACATTTTGTACAGCCTACGCAAATTCATCAGACCTTAGACCTTAGCCATGAGCGAGATATTTTATACTCGAAAACCTCAATCTGTCTCTCTTTACCCAGCGTGGGGCCATTTACAAGGTGGTTATAGGGACGGCCCACATATGTTCAGCACCCTGTCCCCCTATCCAATCCTGTCCCTCTATCCAATCCTCTCCCTCTATCCAAACCTGTCCCTTCATCCAATCCTATCCCTCTATTAAATCCTGTATCTCCATTCAATCCTCTCCCTCTATCCAAACCTGTCCCTCTATCCAAACCTGTCCCTTTATCCAATCCTGTCCCTCTATTAAATCCTGTATCTCCATTCAATCCTGTCCCTCTATCCAATCATGTATCTCCACCCAATCCTGTCCCTCTATCATATCCTGTCCCACTATCCAATCCTGTCCCACTATCCAATCCTGTCCCTGTATCCAATCCTGTCAATGCAATATATATGTCTCCCCTTACAGAGGTAGCGTATGCCCCTCGCACCCTTCGCACGCCCCACCGAGCCCCCCAATGGTACACCTTAATAATTAGTCATATATATATACCCTAGCTAGATGCAAGCCTTATAACCTTAGAGAAATGGGTTGAAATATATCGTCCCCTTAAAAAACTGTGGTCATTAGAGCATTTCCTTGTGTCCTCTTCCTGTTCGTCTTCCCTCCTCCTCCTCCTCCTCTTCCTCTCCTCCTCTTCCTTATCCATCTGTGAAGAGAACTGATGTTAATATAATATCATTCTCCTCCTCCTCCTCTTCCTCTCCTCCTCTTCCTTATCCACATGTGAAGAGAACTGATGTTAATATAATATCATTCTCCTCTTCCTCCTCCTCTTCCTCTCCTCCTTCCTTATCCATCTGTGAAGAGAACTGATGTTAATATAATATCATTCTCCTATTCCTGTGCAGTCATCGCTCTCTGATTCCTCAATATAAAAAAGTATATAATGTTTTGAAGGTTAAGTCTGAGAATGACGGAGAAGCTGTCAAAGAGAGATGGAGAGAAAATTTCAAAAACTTAATAAATTTTGAAGATGGAGGTCCAGCGGTTGTAACAGCAGGATTTTTGAGTAGAGGAAGATGACCAGAAGGGTGTGAGTGAGATAGAATTACATAGAATTACATAGAAAATCAGAGCACACAGACCCCATGGTGGTGGTCTGTCCTTAAACCCAAGTGATTCTACACTAATCCGAAGGCTCCAAAATGTTGCATATCTACTCTAGTTAATATTAAGTTGAAGGAAGTGACGGTCGAGCTTGTTTTTGAAGGAGTCAATCGTGTTACACTGGACCACTGAAGGAAGGCAGGGAGCTTGTTCCATCCTCGCATTACAACGTTGATGAAGAAAAATTTGGTGCAGTCTGAATTTACTTGTCTACATCTGAGTTTTACGCCATTGTTCCTCGTGCGCAAAGTGTCATCGATCATAAACAATGCCGATCTATCTACATTCATGAAACCATTAAGTATTTTAAAACATTCGATCAGTTTTCCTCGGAGGCGACGTTTCTCAAGAGAGGGATTGCTAGAGGACGACCCCTAGTGAAATGGAGAGACAGGGTGCAGGAGTACGTTAGGGAGAGGGGGAAATATCCTTGAGAAGCTTTGAGCAGGCAAGGAAGGAGAGTCTGGGTAGAGAGAAACATGGAGGCTCTTCTGCTGTGGCCATCCCCTGCTGGGAGCTCCTAGGGGCAGGCAATGATGAGATGATGATGATGATGATGACTATTAGGTTATCTTAGGTTAGGTTAGGTCAGGTTAGGATAAAGAGATACCTTAACACACACATTGACCCCTGAAACTAAAACAATGAGGTCAGGGAACTTAGCAAAAGAACATAGGATATAAAAGAGTATATGATGTTTTGAAGGTTAAGTTAGAAAACACAGAAACAAGGAATCACTATAGAACCAATATTAGGTTAAGTTAGGTCAGGTTAGGATAGAGGTAACTTAATATACACATTGACCCCTGAAACTAAAACAATGAGGTCAGGGAACTTAGCAAAAGAACATAGGATATAAAAGAGTATATGATGTTTTGAAGGTTAAGTTAGAGAATGCAGAAACACAGAATCACTATAGAACCAATATTAGGTTAGGTTAGGTCAGGTTAGGATAGAGGTAACTTAACATTGACCCCTGAAACTAAAACAATGACAACAGGGAACTTAGCAAAAGAACATAGATATTAGATAACAAAGATAAAGAAAATATAAAAAGTATATTACCAATGAGAAATCTTAACCTAACCTCCTCAAACCAAGAGATTGCTTCTATTATATTATGGGCAGATGTGACAAATATGAGCGCTGAGGCCATGCGCACACCTATAGGATATATATATACTCTCGTCAATAAAACTTAGGGAACTTGGGGAACTTAGGGAATTTAAGGAACTTGGGTCACTTAGGGAATTTAGGGAACTTATGTAACTTGGGGAACTTAGGGAATTTAAGGAACTTGGGGAACTTAGGGAATTTAGGGAACTTATGGAACTTGGGGAACTTAGGGAACTTCACAAAAGATCGTAGAGGAAAACAAACAAAGATATTAACTTAACAAAGACGAGGAATGAGAAAACTTAACATAGCCTCCTCAAACCAAGAGACCACTACTATTCTATTATGGGGCAATGTGACGGATATTTTAATGACGAGATTTTCTATTCTCTTTTTCTATTACAATCTCGGGCCCCACACGTCCTCTGCGTGGATCGAAACACACGAGAATTTGATCACAACATGGAGAGGGTGTTCCCCGGCTGCCTGGGATTGAACCCGCGACCAGCGAGACGGGAGAGCTGTTCCTTACCGAGTCGGCCAAAGATGTACCCCACTGGCTGAATGGGTTATGGGAGGCTTGCTCATCAGCCCGTCGCCACACTACAATATGAGAGCTGAGGCCATGCGCACACCAATATGATATACACTCGTCATCTCTCACTAAAATTCCAGCGCTCTTGACGGAAAAGGATGCCTGTCAAATCCTGAAATAAGTGCGTTTTTGCCCATTGAAGTTTGACGAAGGGAAGGACTTGTTGAAAAAGAGAATTATGAATCGGATGTCTACTGGCTCATTTTTACACTTCAGCTTAATTTTCTCAGTTTCAGAAAGCCCCCGATGGTATATATCAACAAAGAATGACCTCACTTTGCTGTATAGAAAGTCTCATTAGTAAGGAAGCATATATGAATTTCCTGGGTCAAGACTGTTTGGGGTTTTGCTTGGTTATGTTAGGTTAAGTTTAGGGTATCTTCAAACACATGATAGCCAGCACCTTATGGTATATATCAACAAAGAATGACCTCACTTTGTTGTATAGAAAGTCTCATTAGTAAGGAACCATATATGAATTTTCTGCGTCAAGACTGTCTGGGGTTTTGTTAGGTTATGTTAGGTTAAGTTTAGGGTATCTTCAAACACATGATAGCCAGCACCTTATGGTATAAATCAACAAAGAATGACCTCACTTTGTTGTATAGAAAGTCTCATTAGTAAGGAACCATATATGAATTTTCTGCGTCAAGACTGTCTGGGGTTTTGTTAGGTTATGTTAGGTTAAGTTTAGGGTATCTTCAAACACATGATAGCCAGCACCTTATGGTATAAATCAACAAAGAATGACCTCACTTTGTTGTATAGAAAGTCTCATTAGTAAGGAAGCATATACGAATTTTCTGGGTCAAGACTGTTTTGGGTTTTGCTAGGTTATGTTAGGTTAAGTTTAGGGTATCTTCAAACACATGATAGCCAGCACCTTATGGTATATATCAACAAAGAATGACCTCACTTTGCTGTATAGAAAGTCTCATTAGTACGGAAGCATATATGAATTTCCTGGGTCAAGACTGTTTGGGGTTTTGCTAGGTTATGTTAGGTTAAGTTTAGGGTATCTTCAAACACATGATAGCCAGCACCTTATGGTATATATCAACAATGAATGACCTCACTTTGTTGTATAGAAAGTCTCATTAGTAAGGAACCATATATGAATTTTCTGCGTCAAGACTGTCTGGGGTTTTGTTAGGTTATGTTAGGTTAAGTTTAGGGTATCTTCAAACACATGATAGCCAGCACCTTATGGTATATATCAACAAAGAATGACCTCACTTTGCTGTATAGAAAGTCTCATTAGTACGGAAGCATATACGAATTTTCTGGGTCAAGACTGTTTTGGGTTTTGCTAGGTTATGTTAAGTTAAGTTTAGGGTATCTTCAAACACATGATAGCCAGCACCTTATGGTATATATCAACAAAGAATGACCTCACTTTGTTGTATAGAAAGTCTCATTAGTAAGGAAGCATATATGAATTTCCTGGGTCAAGACTGTTTTGGGTTTTGCTAGGTTATGTTAGGTTAAGTTTAGGGTATCTTCAAACACATGATAGCCAGCACCTTATGGTATAAATCAACAAAGAATGACCTCACTTTGTTGTATAGAAAGTCTCATTAGCAAGGAAGCATATACGAATTTTCTGGGTCAAGACTGTTTTGGGTTTTGCTAGGTTATGTTAGGTTAAGTTTAAGGTATCTTCAAACACATGATAGCCAGCACCTTATGGTATAAATCAACAAAGAATGACCTCACTTTGCTGTATAGAGAGTCTCATTAGTCATT
>NC_066577.1:8591844-8601844 GCF_024679095.1 Eriocheir sinensis
TTCCTAACACTCCACATACCGTTCCTAACACTCCACATACCGCTCCTAACACTCCACATACCGCTCCTAACACTCCACATACCGTTCCTAACACCACATACCGATCCTAACACTCCACATACCGTTCCTAACACTCCACATACCGCTCCTAACACTCCTCATACCGTTCCTAACACTCCACTTACCGTTCCTAACACTCCACTTACCGTTCCTAACACTCCACATACCGTTCCTAACACTCCACATACCGTTCCTAACACTCCACATACCGCTCCTAACACTCCACTTACCGTTCCTAACACTCCACATACCGTTCCTAACACCCCCAAAGGGATCTTAACACCTACCACGGTGTTCGTATCACCCCATTTTCGTTCCTAACACATTAATTTCGTTCCTAACACCCTCTCCCGAACGTTCTCTATTGTCTCTAACCTCTTTTGTCCTTGTCCTAACACCCCAGACAGATCCTTACACTTCAGGGGTGGTCATTTTTGTATTTAAATGTTTTTGGTTGCTAACTTTGGTCATTACCGTGAAACATTGCCTGCCAAGTTACTAAAGAAGGCTGATTTTTTGTCCTAGTAAAAACTATATGGCAGGTTGGCAACATTAGTCCGCAAGAGAACTTACTACACTCAGTACAGTCGTATATACATGTATTTTCCTCCAGTTGGTCCGTCACAGTCAGTGCCTCGGCAGTGTGCTTTTGTGAGATTACCAGTTCAGTGGGAGCTACAGCACATGCTCGTTAAGTCCTGTTGCTCTCTTTGCTTTACCAGAGACATACAGAGTCATTTAAATCAATTTTATTTAATATTTGCCAACCCTGTTACACTCCCTTTCCGTTCCGAACACTTCCATTTCCATGATGTTCTTTTCCTCTGACTTTTGTAACATTCATAAACTTTTCGACCTTTTCCGTCCCTTTCCTAAGACTTTCTGCATGATCCTAACACCGTACAACTATCCTAACACTACAACAGCGGTTCTAACACTTCTCGCTCTCCTTTCCGTTCTTTCCTCTAGCGTTCTGAACTTATTTCGCATTCCCAACCTTTTCAAACATATCTGTACTCTCTGTCCCTTTCGTAACACTCCAGAACGATCCTAACACTCCCTTTCCGTTCCAAACACTTCCCTTTCCATGATGTTCTTTTCCGCTGTCGTTCCTAACTTATCTAACATTCCTGACCTTTTGTGACCTTTTCCGTTCCTTTCCTAAGACTTCTAGCATGATCCTAACACCACACACAGCGGTTCAAACACCTCGCTCTCTTTTCCGCTCTAGCGTTCTTAACTTATTTCCCGTTACCAACCTTTTCAAACACATCTGTACTCTCTGTCCCTTTCGTAACACCCCAGAACGATCCTAACACTCCCTTTCCGTTCCGAGCACTTCCCTTTCCATGAAGTTCTTCTCCTCTGTCGTTCCTAACTTATCTAACATTCCTGACCTTTTGTGACCTTTTCCGTTCCTTTCCTAAGACTTCTAGCATGATCCTAACACTACACACAGCGGTTCTAACACCTCTCGCTCTCTTTTCTGTTCTTTTCCTCTAGCGTTCTTAACTTATTTCGCATTCCCAACCTATTCAAACATATCTGTACTCTCCCTTTCGTAACACCCCAGAACGATCCTAACACTCCCTTTCCGTTCCGAGCACTTCCCTTTCCATGATGTTCTTCTCCTCTGTCGTTCCCAACTTATCTAACATTCCTGACCTTTTGTGACCTTTTCCGTTCCTTTCCTTAGACTTCTAGCATGATCTTAACACTCCCACAGCGGTTCTAACAGTCTTTCCTCTTCCACAGGGATCCTCCAGCATGCTGCGGCGTCGGGACTCCGCGCGAGAATCAGCCATCGACCAGCGGGCAGTGGGCGGCCACCTCAGCCTCTCCAAACGGAACTCCACGCCCGTAGGAACACTGGGCTTGGGCGTGGTCGGGCGGCTCAACAGTAGCAGCGGCAGCGTCAGTAGCAGTAGCAGTACCAGTAGTAGCAGTGGTGAGCATCGGCGTCTGGACCGCTGTCACTCCGAGCCTGTGAAGAGCGGGAACTCGTCGCGGTACAAGACGGAGCTGTGCCGGCCCTTCGAGGAACACGGTTTCTGCAAGTACGGCGACAAGTGCCAGTTCGCCCATGGTTCCGCGGAGCTCAGGACCCTCAGCCGGCACCCCAAGTACAAGACGGAGCTGTGCCGGACGTTCCACACCATCGGGTTCTGCCCCTATGGTCCGCGGTGCCACTTCATCCACAATGCCGAAGAGCGACGCGGACCAACTGGATCTTCCCCGCCCATGTCCTCCTCCTCTTCCTCCTCCTCCTCTCCTCGCCAGAACCTCCTCACCATGGGGTTAGGCCTCGAGACCAACGGAAATGGGTCATGCCCAACCTCCAGTTCAGATTCCATGTCCCCCAGGTCACATACCTTCCCCATGGGGCTTGGTCTGGACACCCACGGAGCGAACACACACAATTCCAGCCCCGGGCCGCTCTCACCACGGGTCCTGTCCATGGGGTTAGGACTTGACGGCCACGGGGGAGGCAACCAGAGCAGCCCCGTGCCGATGATGGGTCTGGGGCTGGGTCTGGGTTCTACGGCGGAGAGTCCATCCCCACCGGCGTCACTCCACGGGTCACCCACGGGGCCGTCCGCATTCTTCGACGATGCCTTCACGCTGTTCCCCGGTGGTCGTGCCGCGCGGGGGCTCCTCGAGGGTCTGTCCGCGGGGCTGCATGGTCTGGCCTGTACCACCGTGTCCCCCCCCGGGTCTGCCCCCTCCCCCGCGGCCCCCTCCCCCGGTGGGTCCCTCCCCGGGCTGGATACCCCCCCAGTGAGCCCCGTGGAGAGCCTCGCCGGTGACCTGGACTCCCTCTCCCTCTCCTCCTCCTCCCACTCCACCTCCCCCACGCCGCACGCACTCACGCACGCACACGCCCTGGAGATATCCCGCTCCCTCCGCCTCCCCATCTTCGAGCAGCTCTGCGAACACGACTAAGGGAGCCATTCTGTACGCGGTTTTGCAATGACCCTAACCGCCAATCTGTACGCGGTTTTTCAATGGCCCGAACCGCTTATGTGTGTTACTTTACAATAGGGCCAATCTGTACGCGGTTTTTCAATGGCCCAAACAACCATTCTGTACGCAGTTAGCCTACGGCCTTACCATGCTACTTCCCAATAGGGCCAATCTGTACGCGACTGTTCAGTGGCCCAAACCGCCAATCTGTACGCAGTTTATCTATGGCCTTATCTCCCCTAGACGTTAATATATAAGCTATATCCCAATAGGGCCAATCTGTACGCGGCTTTTCAACGTCCCTGACCGCCAATCAGTACGCAGTTTATCTATGGCCTTATCTCCTCTTAGCCGCCAATCTGTACGCACTCCTTATTTGTATGTATGTATGTGTGCGTGCCAATGAGTACGCACTTTTTGAATGGGAATTACGACGGCCTGCGCCAATTTGTACGCGAAAATAGCCCAGTAAATAGTTAACTTATACTTAAATAGCCCGACTCAATGCTATTATTATTACTATTATTATTTATTATTATTTTATTTATTATTATTATTTGCTTGTAATTTCTTGAGCAATTATCAAGAAATGGACAAAACGAAGATATATTATCATTATTATTATTATTATTTTTATTACGGAGTGTCTGTACAACGCTTTCAATATTTATGTTATTTATTATTTATTAAAGGACGAGAGAGAGAGAGAGAGAGAGAGAGAGAGAGAAATGAGAAGGCTGTAAATATTGAAGGAGAGAGAGAAAGGAAGGTAGAGGAAAGAAAGACTATTAAAAGGAAGAGAAAGAAAGTGAATTAAAAAGGAAAGAAAGAAAGAAAGAAGAAAGTGAATTAAAAGGAAGAGAAAGGAAGGAAGGAAGGAAGGAGGATAGCGAAAGATATATAAAGGAGAGGAAATAATTAAGAAAAGGAATGAAGGAAGACTCGATTTATATATAGAATTATTTTAATGTAATATAACTTACTATTTTTCTACTACTACTACTACTACTACTACTACTTCCACTACCACCCAAATTACAGCTACTACAATCATTACTATTACTACTACCACTACTACTACTACTACTACCACTACTACTACTACTACCACTACTACAATATAAATCATGTATATTCAAAGGCTAATGCTATTAATTTATATATAATTTAATTTTTATACCCATTATTTAAAAAGGAAGAAAATAGTAATAATAATAATAATAATAATAGTAATAATAATATAAATGCTGCTAATTATTATTATTATTATTATTATTATTATTATTATTATTATTATTATTAGCTAGTAGTGTAATATTAGTAATTGTCTATTTATTTCAAAGTATTCTATTATTATTATTATTATTATTATTATTATTATTATTATTATTATTATTATTATTATTATTATTATTTGTTCGTATGTTTGTGTTTTTTTGTTAAACTTTTATTTTTTATTTTTTTCCTCCCTTCCTCCTCCTCCTCCTCCTCCTTCTCTCTCTCTCTCTCTTATTTCCTCCTCCTCCATTTCATTCTTTTTCTCTCCCTCCCTTTCCTCCATCTCTTTCTCTCTCCCTATCTTTCTCTCCTTTCCCTTCCCTTCCCTTCCCTTCTCCTCCCCTTCCCTTCCCTTCCCTTCCCTTCTCCTCCCTTCCATTCCCTTCCCTTCCTTTCCCTTCCCTTCTCCCTTCCCTTCCCTTCCCTTTCCTCCAATGCATGTATACACAGTAGTATACATAAATTTATACATAGATCAATATTATTACACACACACACACACACACACACACACACACACACACACACACACACAGAGGTTGCATACATGTCTACTCTTATGTGTACACGCTAGAATACGTACATGGAGAAGGATATGTATACTTTTCTATACATACATACATACATGGAAATTTGTATACATGGTTATTTATATGTATAGAAATTTGAAATACGTACATACATCCACACACAGGTTATATGTATACAGAATCAATACATATACATACACACATATATACATACACAGTAATTTGTATATATATTTAAATTTCTTTGACAAAATAGATTATAATGATGTGTCCAGCCTTTTATCATTATTATTATTATTATTATTATTATTATTATTATTATTATTATTATTATTATTATTATTATTATTTTTATTTTTATTGCTATTCTATTCTTCTGTTGTACAATTCTATATATATCCTGTGACCTATTATTACTATTATTATTATTATTATTATTATTATTATTATTATTATTATTTAAGTAATATAATAATTAATATATTTTTGTAAAGCTCACATACATTCAATATTTAATAGATTTAGTAGATATTTTTCTCTGTCTCTGTCTCTCTCTCTCTCTCTCATTTTTTTCTTCTTAATTTTCTTTATTTTTTCTTTATTCTTTCTCCATTTTCTCTCTCTCTATCTATCTTTCTATCTATCTATCTATCTATCTCTTATTATCATTATTTTCTTATTTATTTATTATTTATTGCTTATGTTAATTAAAAGACTTATAATAATAATAATTTAGTACAGATTTAATTAAGTAAAAAAATATCCATAGAAATCATTATTATATATCCAATTATTATTATTATTATTATTATTATTATTATTATTATTATTATTATTATTATTTATTCGCTCAATTTGATACTAGTAATGATGATGAACTCCCACTTTATTATTATTATTATTATTATTATTATTATTATTATTATTATTATTATTGTCATTATTATTTGCGGATGTAAATTATAAAAGGAAAAAGAATTAAATTTTTTCTAATTTTTTACAACCAATATTTTCATTACGACCCTTTGTGTGTGAGAGAGAGAGAGAGAGAGAGAGAGAGAGAGAGAGAGAGAGAGAGAGAGAGAGACAGACAGACAGACAGACAGACAGACAGACAGAGAGAGAGAGAGAGAGAGAGAGAGAGAAGGGAAGGGAAGGGATGAGTGAAAAAAATGAATTTGGAGATAAATATTAAAGAAGGAAGGAGAGAGAGAGAGAGAGAGAGAGAGAGAGAGAGAGAGAGAGAATAATAATAGAATAAATATATATAAAAAAAAAAAATTTCCTTCCCCTCTTATCGTAGGGTCTCGGTTCACGGTACAGAGGAAAGGTCACACTGCCACCAGGGACACAAAACTACCCCTGGAAATGCCCAACACGCCCTCTATTTAATATATTTTTTGTATTAGGCCTAATCCTTGTTTACTTCCAGTGGTTATTTGTTTGAGGCTTATGAGGCCATTTCCTTGTATTAAACTTGTCCAATGTTAAATGAAGCCATAGATTAATACACATTACTTAATACCCAAGAGGAATTTTCACTTAAAAATCGTAAGTTGCCATAAAAATCATAAGTTGCCAATTTGTCTATTTATATGTTGTCGAATTTTGATTATATTACTAAGAAATTAGACTTAATCATATTACTTTGCCTTAAAAAATAATTAAGCTCATTAAACTTCATAATTACATATATAGTTATCAACAAAAAGACCTTATTTTTTTTCTTATGCTTTTGAATATTTTCTTGTAAGAGACGGCAGTGGTCATTTGTTTGAGGCTTATGAGGCCATTTCCTTGTATTAAACTTGTCCAGTGTTAAATGAAGCCATAGATTAATACACATTACTTAATACCCAAGAGGAGTTTTCACTTAAAAATCATAAGTTGCCGTAAAAGTTTAAAGTTGCCAATTTGTCTATTTATATGTTGTTGAATATGGATCACTACAGAACAAGTAGACTTGATACTTTTCTTCTACAGCTGTTTCACATGTTCTTCCTTCCTAAATCATTTGATATTTTACTCTTGATATAAAACTTTGATAATTTTTATTAAATACAGTATATTTAATTTTGATTTAAATCATGATTTTTTACTCATTTAAATCTATTTAAATCTAAGCAGCCCTGCACGGTAACGTCTGTTCGTGCGTGTGGGGAGGACATTGAGATCTCGGAGAGGTTCACACGCCTTGGTATCATAGGCTTAAACTGGCCTTAAGTTGGACTAGGTTAAGTTAGACTAAGTTTGGTTAGACTGGGTTAAGTTAGACTAAGTTTGGTTAGACTGGGTTAAGTTAGACTAAGTTTGGTTAGACTGGGTTAAGTTAGACTAAGTTTGGTTAGACTGGGTTAAGTTAGACTAAGTTTGGTTAGACTAAGTTTGGTTAGACTGGGTTAAGTTAGACTAAGTTTGGTTAGACTGGGTTAAGTTAGACTAAGTTTGGTTAGACTGAGTTAAGTTAGACTAAGTTTGGTTAGACTAAGTTTGGTTAGACTGAGTTAAGTTAGACTAAGTTTGGTTAGACTGAGTTTGGTTAGACTAAGTTTGGTTAGACTAAGTTTGGTTAGACTGGGTTAAGTTAGACTAAGTTTGGTTAGACTAAGTTTGGTTAGACTGAGTTAAGTTAGACTAAGTTTGGTTAGACTGGGTTAAGTTAGACTAAGTTTGGTTAGACTAAGTTTGGTTAGACTGGGTTAAGTTAGACTAAGTTTGGTTAGACTTTGTTTTGTTAGACTAAGTTTGGTTAGACTAAGTTTGGTTAGACTGAGTTAAGTTAGACTAAGTTTGGTTAGACTGAGTTAAGTTAGACTAAGTTTGGTTAGACTGAGTTAAGTTAGACTAAGTTTGGTTAGACTGAGTTAAGTTAGACTAAGTTTGGTTAGACTAAGTTTGGTTAGACTGGGTTAAGTTAGACTAAGTTTGGTTAGACTGGGTTAAGTTAGACTAAGTTTGGTTAGACTGGGTTAAGTTAGACTAAGTTTGGTTAGACTGGGTTAAGTTAGACTAAGTTTGGTTAGACTGAGTTAAGTTAGACAAGGTTTGGTTAGACTGGGTTAAGTTAGACTAAGTTTGGTTAGACTGGGTTAAGTTAGACTAGGTTAAGTTAGACAAGGTTTGGTTAGACTGGGTTAAGTTAGACTAAGTTTGGTTAGACTGAGTTAAGTTAGACTAAGTTTGGTTAGACTGAGTTAAGTTAGACTAAGTTTGGTTAGACTGAGTTAAGTTAGACTAAGTTTGGTTAGACTGGGTTAAGTTAGACTAGGTTAAGTTAGACTAGGTTAAGTTAGACAAGGTTTGGTTAGACTGGGTTAAGTTAGACTAGGTTAAGTTAGACTAGGTTAAGTTAGACAAGGTTTGGTTAGACTGGGTTAAGTTAGACTAGGTTAAGTTAGACTAGGTTAAGTTAGACAAGGTTTGGTTAGACTGGGTTAAGTTAGACTAGGTTAAGTTAGACTAGGTTAAGTTAGACTAGGTTAAGTTAGACAAGGTTTGGTTAGACTGGGTTAAGTTAGACTAGGTTAAGTTAGACAAGGTTTGGTTAGACTGAGTTAAGTTAGACTAAGTTTGGTCAGACTGGGTTAAGTTAGACTAGATTAAGTTAGACTAGGTTAAGTTAGACGAGGTTTGGTTATACTGGGTTAGGTTTGGTTAGGGTTAGACTAGGTTAAGTTAGACAAGGTTTGGTTATACTAGGTTAAGTTAGACAAGGTTTGGTTATACTAGGTTAAGTTAGACAAGGTTTGGTTAGACTAGGTTAAGTTAGACAAGGTTTGGTTATACTAGGTTAAGTTAGACAAGGTTTGGTTAGACTAGGTTAAGTTAGACAAGGTTTGGTTAGACTAGGTTAAGTTAGACAAGGTTTGGTTATACTGGGTTAGGTTTGGTTAGGGTTAGACAAGATTAAGTTAGACAAGGTTTGGTTATACTGGGTTAAGTTAGACAAGGTTTGGTTATACTGGGTTAAGTTAGACAAGGTTTGGTTAGACTGAGTTAAGTTAGACAAGGAGTACGGTGAACTGGCTTGGCCCACGGTGTTATGGACTTGTTCTACACGAGTAATGGCGTTGTCAGTACCTGTGCAGAATGGCAAAGGCCTCGATAAATCCCTTGTGCTCCCTGCCTTAACCTGGTAGCTGTGGGGATCATGTTTCTTAAAGGCCAATCTAAGCGAATTAATGAGAAAAATTCATCACTCACGCAAACCATTTCATAATATATATCAAAGCATTTGTGATCAGTTCATGCATCATCTATTTCGGGTGGTTTTATATCGTGGCAAAAATTTGGCCCGTCGCTGGTAGCTACACAGTAAAGCCACAAATTTGGCCCGTCGCTGGTAGTACACAGTAAAGCCACAAATTTGGCCCGTCGCTGGTAGCTACACAGTAAAGCCACAAATTTGGCCCGTCGCTGCTTCCGGGTTAAGCCTCGTTCACACTGTCCCGATTCTGGGCCACGAAAACCCAACCACTCGGGGTATACGAGGTCTTGGGAGTGAAATGTTGATGTGAAAGCGTTGCACATGATCGGGAAGAGGTCTAGAGCCGATTTCACAGTCCAACACAGTGTCTTCGTAACAGCCCGAACCAAACTATAGAATCCCATACAATCCAAAATGGTGAGGTCTTCGATGCCACACTAAATACACAAGACTTTTCCTGTAGAGTTTCGTCAAATTTGTGAACTTAAATACAAACACCAGACACTAGACAAGGAAATTTCGAAGGCTCTGGTATTGGTTTGGCAGACACTAGACAAGGAAATTTCGAAGGCTCTGGTATTGGTTTGGGAGCTTACTAACCCACCATGGGGAACTGTGAAACTGGCCCCTAGAAGCGATCGCCGGATGCTGGTTCGGGATAATGTGAAGGGGACCTAAAAGTCGGTGGGTTGTCGTGGCCCGAGTCGGCACTGTGAACGGGGCTTTCTCTGTCACTGCATTTTAAGACACCATCGCTTCTCACATAAACTATTTCTAAGGGTCAAAGAGGGGATCAACCAGGGCCACAAAACTACTCCTGGAAATGCCCACAACTCCTACGAAAGCCTTGACAAATATGCGTTTCTTTGGGCTCATGGTACAGAGGAAGGGTCAAACTAACACCAGGGTCATAAAACTACTGGAAATTCCCTCAATATACGAAAGCCTTGTCAAATAGGTG
>NC_066577.1:8611844-8632099 GCF_024679095.1 Eriocheir sinensis
CTTTGATGCTTGTCTTTTTGGTACTTTTCTTATTCCAATTTATAACTAACTAATCTATTCCTCATCCCATATTTTTCTTCATATTTCTTTTTATTAACTTCTATGCTTGTCTTTTTGGTACTTTTCTTATTCCAATTTATAACTATTTAATCTATTCTTCGTTCCTTATTTTTCCAGGTATTTCTTTTCATTAACTTGTATGCTTGTCTTTTTTGTGCTTTTCTTATTCCAAATTATAACTAACTAATCTATTATTTTTTTCCTTATTTTTCTAGGTATTTCTTTTTATTAACTTCTATACTCGTCTTTTTTGGTACTCTTCTTATGCCAATCTATAAGTAACTAATCTATTTTTCTTTCCTTCTATTTTTCTAGTTATTTCTTTTTATTAACTTCTATGCTTGTCTTTTTTAATTTTTTTTTATTTCAATCTATAACTAACTAATGTATCCTTCGTTCCTTATTTTTCTAGTTATTTCTTTTCATTAACTTCTATGCCTGTCTTTTTTATTGCTTTTCTTATTTCAATTTATAACTAACTAATCTATTCTACGTTTCTTATTTTTCTTCTTATTTCTTTTTATTAACTTCTATGCCTGTCTTTATTGCTTTTCTTATTCCAATTTATAACTAACTAATCTATTCTTCTTTCCTTATTTTTCCTAATATTTCTTTTTATTAACTTCTATGCTCGTCTTTTTTGGTACTTTTATTATTCCAATCTATAACTAACTAATCTATTCTTCTTTCCCTATATTTTCTAGTTATCTCTTTTATTAACTTGTATGGTCGTCTTTTGGGTGTTTTTCTTATTTCAATTTATAACTAACTAATCCTTCTATATTTTTCCAGGTATTTCTTTTTATTATTTTTATGTTCGTCTTTTTGGTGCTTTTATTATTCCAATCTATAACTAACTAATCTATTCTTCGTTCCTTATATTTTCCAGGTATTTCTTATTATTATTTCTATGCTCGATTTTTTTATGTTTTTCTTATTCCAATTTATAATTAACTAATCTATTCCTTCTTTATTTTTCCAGGTTTCTTTATTATTTCTATGCCCGTCTTTTTGGTGCTTTTCTTATTCCAATCTATAACTAACGAATCTATTCTTCCCTTAATTTTCCAGGTATTTCTTTTTATTAACTTCTATGCTCGTCTTTTTGGGTTCTTTTCTCATTCCAATTTATAACTAACTAATCTATCCTTCGTTCTTTATTTTCTAGATATTTCTTTTATTAACTTCTATGCTCTTCTTCTTTGGCATAAATAGAAATATAAGGAGCAAAAAATAGATTAGTTAATTCTAGATTGGAATAAGAAAAGCACCAAAAAGACAAGCATAGAAGTTAATGAAAAGAAATAACTAGAAAATATAAGGAACGAGGAATAGATTAGTTAGTTATAGGCTGGACTAAGAAAAGAACCAAAAAGACGAGCATAGACGTTAAAGAAAATAAATAACTAGAAAATATAAGGAAATAGATTAGTTAGTTATTGATTTGGAATAAGAAAAGTACCCAAAAGACGAGCATACGAATTAATAAAAAGAAATATCTGGAAAAATAAGGAAAGAATAGATTAGTTAGTTATAGATTGGAATAAGAAAAAGCAGCAAAAAGACAAGCTTACAAGTTAATAAAAAGAAATAGCTAGAAAATATAAAGACCGAAGAATAGATTAATTAGTTATAAATTGGAATAAGAAAAGCACAAAAAAGACAATCATATAAGTTAATGAAAAGAAATAACTAGAAAAATAAGGAACGAAGAATAGATTAGTTAGTTATAAATTGGAATAAGAAAAGAACCCAAAAAGACAAGCATACAAGTTAATGAAAAGAAATAACTAGAAAAATAAGGAACGAAGAATAGATTGGTTAGTTATAAATTGGAATAAGAAAAGAACCCAAAAAGACAGGCATACAAGTTAATAAAAAGAAATACCTGGAAAATTAAGGGAAGAATAGATTAGTTAGTTATAGATTGGAATAAGAAAAGCACCAAAAAGACGAGCATAGAAATAATATAAAGAAATACCTGGAAAAAATTTAGAAGGAATATATTAGTTAGTTATAAATTGTAAAAAGAAAAGCGCTAAAAAAGACAAGCATAGAAGTTAAGGAAAAGAAATAACTAGAATATATAAGGAAAGAAAAATAGATTAGTTAGTTATAGATTGGAATAAGAAAAGCACCAAAAAGACAAGCATACAAGTTAATAAAAAAAAAAAAAATAGCTAGAAAATATAAGGAACGAACAATAGATTAGTTAGTTATAAATTAGAATAAGAAAAGCACAAAAAAATTGAGCATAGAAATAATATAAAGAAATACCTGGAAAATAAGCAAGGAATAGATTAGTTAGTTATAGATTGGAATAAGAAAAGCACAAAAAAGACAAGCATAGAAATAATATAAAGAAACCTTTTTGGGTTCTTTTCTTATTCCAATCTATAACTAACTAATCTTTTTTTCTTTCCTTATATTTTCTAGTTATTTCTTTTAATTAATTTTTATGCTTGTCTTTTTGGTGCTTTTATTATTGCAATCTATAACTAACTAATCTATTCTTTCCTTATATATTCTAGTTGTTTCTTTTAATTAATTTTTATGCTTGTCTTTTTTGTGCTTTTCATATTCCAATCTATAACTAACTAATCTATTCCTTCCTTATTTTTCCAGGTATTTCTTTTTATTATTTCTATGCTCGATTTTTTGGTGCTTTTCTTATTCCAGTTTATAATTAACTAATCTATTCCTTCTTTATTTTTCCAGGTTTCTTTATTATTTCTATGCCTGTTAATGAAAAGAAGTAAATAGAAAATAAAAAAGCACCAAAAAGACGAGCATAGAAGTTAATAAAAGAAATAACTAGAAAATAAAAGGAACGAAGGATAGATTAGTTAGTTATAGATTGGAATAAGAAAAGCACCAAAAAGACAAGCATAGAAGTTAATGAAAAGAAGTAAATAGAAAAATAAGGAACGAAGAATAGATTAGTTAGTTATAGATTGGAATAAGAAAAGCACCAAAAAAGACAAGCATACAAGTTAATGAAAAGAAATAACTAGAAAATATAAGGAAAGAGAAATAGATTAGTTAGTTATAAATTGGAATAAAAAAAGAACCCAAAAATACGGGCATAGAAGTTAATGAAAAGAAATAACTAGAAAATATAAGGAAAGAATAGATTAGTTAGTTATTGATTGGAGTAAGAAAAGTACCCAAAAGACGAGCATACGAATTAATAATAAGAAATATCTGTAACAATAAGGAAAGAATAAATTAGTTATAGATTGGAATATGAAAAGCACAAAAAAGACAAGCATACAAGTTAATAAAACGAAATACCTGGAAAATATAAGGAACGAAGAATAGATTACTTAGTTATAAATTGGAATAAGAAAAGTACCCAAAAGACGAGCATAGAAATTAATAAAAAAAAAATATCTGGAAAAATAAGGAAAGAATAGATTAATTAGTTTTAGATTGGAATAAAAAAAGGACCAAAAGTGACAAGCATACAAGTTAATTAAAAGAAATAGCTAGAAAATGTAAAGAACGAAGAATAGATTAGTTAGTTATAAATTAGAATAAGAAAATTACCAAAAAGACGAGCATAGAAATAATAAAAAGAAATACCTGGAAAAATATAGAAGGAATAGATTAGTTATTTATAAATTGGAATAAGAAATGCACTACAAAAGACAGGCATAGAAGTTAATGAAAAGAAATAACTAGAATATATAAGGAACGAAAAATAGATTACTTAATTATAAATTGGAATAAGAAAAGCACTAAAAAAGACAGGCATAGAAGTTAATGAAAAGAAATAACTAGAAAATAAAAGGAACGAAGGATAGATTAGTTAGTTATAGATTGGAATAAGGAAAGTATTAAAAAGACAAGCATACAAGTTAATAATAAGAAGTAAATAGAAAAATATGGAACGAGGAATAGATTAGTTAGTTATAAATTGTATTAAGAAAAGTACCAAAAAGACAAGCATAGAAGTTAATAAAAAGAAATAACTAGAAAATATAAGGAACGAAGAATAGATTAGTTAGTTATAGATTGCAATAATAAAAGCATCAAAAAGACGAGCATAGATATTAATAAAAAGAAATACCTGGAAAAATATAGAAGGAATAGATTAGTTAGTTATAAATTGGAATAAGAAAAGCACCAAAAAAGACAGGCATTGAAGTTAATAAAAAAGAAATAGCTAGAAAATATAAGGAACGAGGAATAGATTAGTTAGTTATAGATTGCAATAAGAACAGCACTAAAAAGACAAGCATACAAGTTAATAAAAAGAAATAACTAGAAAATATAAGGAAAGAAAAATAGATTAGTTAGTTATAAATTGGAATAAGAAAAGCACTAAAAAGACAAGCATATAAGTTAAAAAAAGAAATAACTAGAAAAATAAGGAACGAAGAATAGATTAGTTAGATATAGATTGGAATAAGAAAAGTACCAAAAAGAAGAGTATAAAAATTAATGAATAGAAGTAAATAGAAAAATTTGGAAAGAAGGATAAATTAGTTAGTTATTAATTGGAATAAGAAAAGCACCAAAAATGACAAGCATACAAATTAATAAAAAGAAATAGCTAGAAAATATAAGGAACAATGAATAGATTAGTTAGTTATAAATTGGAATAAGAAAAGTACCAAAAAGACGAGCATAGAAGTTAATAAAAAGAAATACCTGGAAAATTAAGTTAAGAATAGATTAGTTAGTTATAGATTGGAATAAAAAAGTACTAAAAAAAACGAGCATAGAAGTTAATAAGAAGTAAATAGAAAAATATGGAAAGAAAAATAGATTAGTTAGTTATAGATTGGAATAAGAAAAGAACCAAAAAGACAAGCATACAAGTTAATAAAATAAATAGCTAGAAAATATAAGGAAAGAAGAATAGATTAGTTAGTTATAGATTGCAATAAGAAAACCACTAAAAAGACAAGCATAGAAGTTAATAAAAAGGAATAAGAAGAAAAATAAGGAACGAGGAATAGATTAGTTAGTTATAGATTGCAATAAGAAAAGCACCAAAAAGACAAGCATACAAGTTAATAAAAGAAATAACTAGAAAATATAAGGAACGCAGAATAGACTAGTTAGTTATAGATTGGAATAAGAAAAGCACCAAAAAGACAAGCATAGAAGTTAATGAAAAGAAATACCTGGAAAATATAACGAACGAAGAATAGATTAGTTAGTTATACATTGGAATAAGAAAAGTACCAAAAAGACGAGCATACATGTTAATGAAAAGAAATAACTAGAAAATATAAGGAAAAAAACCCAGATTAGTTAGTTATAGATTGAAATAAGAAAAGCACCAAAAAGACAAGCATACAAGTTAATGAAAAGAAATATCTAGAAAATATAAGAAAAGAAAAACAGATTAGTTAGTTATACATTGCAATAAGAAAAGCACCAAAAAGACAAGCATACAAATAATAAAAAGAAATACCTAGAAAATAAAAGGAACGAAGAATAGATTCGTTAGTTATAGATTGGAATAAGAAAAGTACCCAAAAGACAAGCATACAAGTTAATAAAAAGAAATAACTAGAAAATATAAGGAACGCAGAATAGACTAGTTAGTTATAGATTGGAATAAGGAAAGTACTGGAAAGACGAGCATAGAAGTTATTGGAAAGAAGTAAATAGAAAAATATGGAAAGAAAAATAGATTAGTTAGTTATAGATTGCAATAAGAAAAGCACCAAAAAGACAAGCATACAAGTTAATAAAAAGAAATACCTAGCAAATAAAAGGAACAAAGAATAGATTAGTTAGTTATAGATTGCAATAAGAACAGCACCAAAAAGCGATGATTAGTAAACCGTGGTATAAACATTTCGGAGCTGTCTTGTGACTTCAACTCATCACATTTCCTTTATGTTTTATTTTATTGAGTGTACGTAAACATGACTGAGTTGCGCAATTAACGCTGAGTCCAACGGTACCAACTAAAGTGGTCTGTCGTGAATAGGAGACGAATTACGACGAAGAAAATATAAGTTTGTAGCGTCTCGGCGGACATGTGAGTGAGGCGCCCAATCACAGGACCCGTAACAAACTCTTCCTAGGCTCCGTGAATAGACTATTGTATGGGTCTTATCTATGTAACTCTATGTAATTTCTCTCTCTCTCTCCACCAGTCCCACTACCAACCCTTCCCCTATCCACCAGTCCCATTACCAACCCTTCCCCTATCCACCAGTCCCATTACCAACCCTTCCCCTATCCACCAGTCCCATTACCAACCCTTCCCCTATCCACCAGTCCCATTACCAACCCTTCCCCTATCCACCAGTCCCATTACCAACCCCTTCCCTATCCACCAGTCCCATTACCAATCCTTCCTCTATCCACCAGTCCCATTACCAACCCTTCCCCTATCCACCAGTCCCATTACCAACCCTTCCCCTATCCACCAGTCCCATTACCAACCCTTCCCTTATCCACCAATCCCATTACCAATCCTTCCCCTATCCACCAGTCCCATTACCACCCTCCCCTATACACCAGTCCCATTACCAACCCTTCCCTATCCACCAGTCCCATTACCAACCCTTCCCTATCCACCAGTCCCATTACCAACCCTTCCCTATCCACCAGTCCCATTACCAACCCTTCCCTACCCACCAGTCGCATTACCAACCCTTCCCCTATCCACCAGTCCCATTACCAACCCTTCCCCTATCCATCAGTCCCATTACCAACCCTTCCCCTATCCACCAGTCCCATTACCAACCCTTCCTCTCTCCACCAGTCCCATTACCAACCCTTCCCCTATCCACCAGTCCCATTACCAACCCTTCCCCTATCCACCAGTCCCATTACCACGCCTTCCCCTATCCACCAGTCCCATTACCAACCCTTACCCTCTCCACCAGTCCCATTACCAACCCTTACCCTATCCACCAGTCCCATTACCAATCCTTCCCCTATCCACCAGTCCCATTACCAACCCTTCCCCTATCCACCAGTCCCATTACCCATCCTTCCCCTATCCACCAGTCCCATTACCAACCCTTCCCCTATCCACCAGTCCCATTACCAACCCTTCCCCTATCCACCAGTCCCATTACCAACCCTTCCCCTATCCACCAGTCCCATTACCAACCCTTTCCCTATCCACCAGTCCCATTACCAACCCTTCCCCTATCCACCAGTCCCATTACCAACCCTTCCCCTATCCACCAGTCCCATTACCAACCCTTCCCCTCTCCACCAGTCCCATTACCAACCCTTCCCCTATCCACCAGTCCCATTACCAATCCTTCCCCTATCCACCAGTCCCATTACCAACCCTTCCCCTATCCACCAGTCCCATTACCAACCCTTCCCCTATCCACCAGTCCTATTACCAACCCTTCCCCTATCCACCAGTCCCATTACCAACCCTTCCCCTATCCACCAGTCCCATTACCAACCCTTCCCCTATCCACCAGTCCCATTACCAATCCTTCCCCTATCCACCAGTCCCATTACCAACCCTTCCCCTATCCACCAGTCCCATTACCAACCCTTCCCATCTCCACCAGTCCCATTACCAACCCTTCCCCTATCCACCAGTCCCATTACCAACCCTTCCCCTATCCACCAGTCCCATTACCACACCTTCCACTATCCACCAGTCCCATTACCAACCCTTCCCCTATCCACCAGTCCCATTACCAACCCTTCCCCTATCCACCAGTCCCATTACCAACCCTTCCCCTATCCACCAGTCCCATTACCAACCCTTCCCATATCCACCAGTCCCATTACCAACCCTTCCCCTATCAACCAGTCCCATTACCAACCCTTCCCCTATCCACCAGTCCCATTACCAACCCTTCCCTATCCACCAGTCCCATTACCAACCCTTCCCCTATCCACCAGTCCCATTACCAACCCTTCCCCTATCCACCAGTCCCATTACCAACCCTTCCCCTATCCACCAGTCCCATTACCAACCCTTCCCTATCCACCAGTCCCATTACCAACCCTTCCCCTATCCACCAGTCCCATTACCAACCCTTCCCCTATCCACCAGTCCCATTACCAACCCTTCCCCTATCCACCAGTCCCATTACCAACCCTTCCCCTATCCACCAGTCCCATTACCAACCCTTCACGTATCCACCAGTCCCATTACCAACCCTTCCCATATCCACCAGTCACATTACCAACCCTTCCCCTATCCACCAGTCCCATTACCAACCCTTCCACTATCCACCAGTCCCATTACCAACCCTTCCCCTATCCACCAGTCCCATTACCAATCCTTCTCCTATCCACCAGTCCCATTACCAACCCTTCCATCCACCAGTCCATTACCAACCTTCCCCTCCACCAGTCCCATTACCAAACCTTCCCCTATCCACCAGTCCCATTACCAACCCTTCCCCTATCCACCAGTCCCATTACCAACCCTTTCCATCTCCACCAGTCCCATTACCAACCCTTCCCGTCTCCACCAGTCCCATTACCAACCCTTCCTCTATCCACCAGTCCCATTACCAACCCTTCCCCTATCCACCAGTCCCATTACCAACCCTTCCCCTATCCACCAGTCCCATTACCAACCTTCCCTATCCACCAGTCCCATTACCACCCTTCCCTATCCACCAGTCCCATTACCAACCCTTCCCTATCCACCAGTCCCATTACCAACCCTTCCCTATCCACCAGTCCCATTACCAACCCTTCCCCTATCCACCAGTCCCATTACCAACCTTCCTATCCACCAGTCCCATTACCAACCCTTCCCTATCCACCAGTCCCATTACCAACCCTTCCCTATCCACCAGTCCCATTACCAACCCTTCCCCTATCCACCAGTCCCATTACCAACCCTTCCCTATCCACCAGTCCCATTACCAGCCTTCCCTATCCACCAGTCCCATTACCAACCCTTCCCCTATCCACCAGTCCCATTACCAACCCTTCCCTATCCACCAGTCCCATTACCACCCTTCCCTATCCACCAGTCCCATTACCAACCCTTCCCCTATCCACCAGTCCCATTACCAACCCTTCCCTATCCACCAGTCCCATTACCAACCCTTCCCTATCCACCAGTCCCATTACCAACCCTTCCCTATCCACCAGTCCCATTACCACCCTTCCCTATCCACCAGTCCCATTACCAACCCTTCCCTATCCACCAGTCCCATTACCAACCCTTCCCTATCCACCAGTCCCATTACCAATCCTTCCCTATCCACCAGTCCCATTACCAACCCTTCCCTATCCACCAGTCCCATTACCAACCCTTCCCTATCCACCAGTCCCATTACCAACCCTTCCCTATCCACCAGTCCCATTACCAACCCTTCCCTATCCACCAGTCCCATTACCAACCCTTCCCTATCCACCAGTCCCATTACCAACCTTCCCTATCCACCAGTCCCATTACCAACCCTTCCCTATCCACCAGTCCCATTACCCCTTCCCTATCCACCAGTCCCATTACCAACCCTTCCCTATCCACCAGTCCCATTACCAACCTTCCCCTATCCACCAGTCCCATTACCAACCCTTCCCTATCCACCAGTCCCATTACCAACCCTTCCCTATCCACCAGTCCCATTACCAACCCTTCCCTATCCACCAGTCCCATTACCAACCCTTCCCTATCCACCAGTCCCATTACCAACCCTTCCCTATCCACCAGTCCCATTACCAACCCTTCCCCTATCCACCAGTCCCATTACCAACCCTTCCCTATCCACCAGTCCCATTACCAGACCTTCCCCTATCCACCAGTCCCATTACCAACCCTTCCCCTATCCACCAGTCCCATTACCAACCCTTCCCTATCCACCAGTCCCATTACCAACCCTTCCCTATCCACCAGTCCCATTACCACCCTTCCCTATCCACCAGTCCCATTACCAACCCTTCCCTATCCACCAGTCCCATTACCAACCCTTCCCTATCCACCAGTCCCATTACCAACCCTTCCCTATCCACCAGTCCCATTACCAACCCTTCCCCTATCCACCAGTCCCATTACCAACCCTTCCCTATCCACCAGTCCCATTACCAACCCTTCCCTATCCACCAGTCCCATTACCAACCCTTCCCCTATCCACCAGTCCCATTACCAACCCTTCCCTATCCACCAGTCCCATTACCAACCTTCCCTATCCACCAGTCCCATTACCAACCCTTCCCTATCCACCAGTCCCATTACCAACCCTTCCCTATCCACCAGTCCCATTACCAACCCTTCCCTATCCACCAGTCCCATTACCAACCCTTCCCTATCCACCAGTCCCATTACCAACCCTTCCCCTATCCACCAGTCCCATTACCAACCTTCCCTATCCACCAGTCCCATTACCAATCCTTCCCTATCCACCAGTCCCATTACCAACCCTTCCCCTATCCACCAGTCCCATTACCAACCCTTCCCTATCCACCAGTCCCATTACCAATCCTTCCCTATCCACCAGTCCCATTACCAGCCTTCCCTATCCACCAGTCCCATTACCAATCTTTCCCCTATCCACCAGTCCCATTACCAATCCTTCCCAGATCCACCAGTCCCATTACCAACCCTTCCCCTCTCCACCAGTCCCATTACCAACCCTTCCCCTATCCACCAGTCCCATTACCAACCCTTCCCTATCCACCAGTCCCATTACCAATCCTTCCCCTATCCACCAGTCCCATTACCTTGCCTTCCCCTATCCACCAGTCCCATTTTCATCCCTTCCCCTATCCACCAGTCCCATTACCAATCCTTCCCATATCCACCAGTGCCATTACCACGCCTTCCCCTATCCACCAGTCGCATTACCAACCCTTCCTATCCACCAGTCCCATTACCAATCCTTCCCTATCCACCAGTCCCATTACCAACCTTCCCTATCCACCAGTCCCATTACCAACCCTTCCCTATCCACCAGTCCCATTACCAATCCTTCCCTATCCAGTCCCATTACCAACCTTCCCTATCCACCAGTCCCATTACCAACCCTTCCCTATCCACCAGTCCCATTACCAACCTTCCCCTATCCACCAGTCCCATTACCAACCCTTCCCTATCCACCAGTCCCATTACCAACCCTTCCCTATCCACCAGTCCCATTACCAATCCTTCCCCTATCCACCAGTCCCATTACCAACCCTTCCCTATCCACCAGTCCCATTACCAATCCTTCCCTATCCACCAGTCCCATTACCAGCCTTCCCTATCCACCAGTCCCATTACCAACCCTTCCCTATCCACCAGTCCCATTACCAATCCTTCCCCTATCCACCAGTCCCATTACCAACCCTTCCCTATCCACCAGTCCCGTACCAGCCTTCCCTATCCACCAGTCCCATTACCAACCCTTCCCCTATCCACCAGTCCCATTACCAACCCTTCCCTATCCACCAGTCCCATTACCAACCCTTCCCTATCCACCAGTCCCATTACCAATCCTTCCCTATCCACCAGTCCCATTACCAACCCTTCCCTATCCACCAGTCCCATTACCAATCCTTCCCTATCCACCAGTCCCATTACCAACCTTCCCTATCCACCAGTCCCATTACCAACCCTTCCCCTATCCACCAGTCCCATTACCAACCTTCCCTATCCACCAGTCCCATTACCAACCCTTCCCTATCCACCAGTCCCATTACCAACCCTTCCCTATCCACCAGTCCCATTACCAACCCTTCCCTATCCACCAGTCCCATTACCAGCCTTCCCTATCCACCAGTCCCATTACCAACCCTTCCCTATCCACCAGTCCCATTACCAATCCTTCCCTATCCACCAGTCCCATTACCAACCCTTCCCTATCCACCAGTCCCATTACCAACCCTTCCCTATCCACCAGTCCCATTACCAACCTTCCCTATCCACCAGTCCCATTACCAACCCTTCCCCTATCCACCAGTCCCATTACCAACCCTTCCCTATCCACCAGTCCCATTACCAACTTCCCTATCCACCAGTCCCATTACCAACCCTTCCCTATCCACCAGTCCCATTACCAACCCTTCCCCTATCCACCAGTCCCATTACCAACCTTCCCTATCCACCAGTCCCATTACCAGCCTTCCCCTATCCACCAGTCCCATTACCAACCCTTCCCCTATCCACCAGTCCCATTACCAACCCTTCCCCTATCCACCAGTCCCATTACCAACACTTCCCCTATCCACCAGTCCCATTACCAAACCTTCCCCTATCCACCAGTCCCATTACCAACCCTTCCCTATCCACCAGTCCCATTACCAACCCTTCCCTATCCACCAGTCCCATTACCAATCCTTCCCTATCCACCAGTCCCATTACCAGCCTTCCCTATCCACCAGTCCCATTACCAACCCTTCCCTATCCACCAGTCCCATTACCAACCCTTCCCTATCCACCAGTTCCATTACCAACCCTTCCCCTATGCACCAGTCCCATGACCAACCCTTCCCTATCCACCAGTCCCTTTACCAATCCTTCCCCTATCCACCAGTCCATTACCAACCTTCCCTATCCACCAGTCCCATTACCAATCCTTCCCTATCCACCAGTCCCATTACCCTTCCCCTATCCACCAGTCCCATTACCAGCCTTCCCTATCCACCAGTCCCATTACCAACCCTTCCCCTATCCACCAGTCCCATTACCAATCCTTCCCCTATCCACCAGTCCCATTACCAAGCCTTACCCTATCCACCAGTCCCATTACCAACCCTTCCCTATCCACCAGTCCCATTACCAATCCTTCCCTATCCACCAGTCCATTACCAACCTTCCCTATCCACCAGTCCCATTACCAACCCTTCCCTATCCACCAGTCCCATTACCAACCCTTCCCAGATCCACCAGTCCCATTACCACTCCTTCCCCTATCCACCAGTCCCATTACCAATCCTTCCCCTATCCACCAGTCCTATTACCAACCCTTCCCCTATCCACCAATCGCATGACCAACCCTTCCCCTATCCACCAGTATCATTACCAATCCTTCCCCTATCCACCAGTCCCATTACCAACCCATCCCCTATCCACCAGTCCCATTACCCCTTCCCTATCCACCAGTCCCATTACCAACCCTTCCCTATCCACCAGTCCCATTACCAGCCTTCCCTATCCACCAGTCCCATTACCAACCCTTCCCTATCCACCAGTCCCATTACCAATCCTTCCCTATCCACCAGTCCCATTACCAATCCTTCCCTATCCACCAGTCCCATTACCAGCCCTTCCCTATCCACCAGTCCATTACCAATCCTTCCCTATCCACCAGTCCCATTACCAACCTTCCCCTATCCACCAGTCCCATTACCAACCCTTCCCTATCCACCAGTCCCATTACCAACCCTTCCCTATCCACCAGTCCCATTACCAACCCTTCCCTATCCACCAGTCCCATTACCAACCCTTCCCTATCCACCAGTCCCATTACCAACCCTTCCCTATCCACCAGTCCCATTACCAACCTTCCCTATCCACCAGTCCCATTACCAATCCTTCCCCTATCCACCAGTCCCATTACCAACCCTTCCCTATCCACCAGTCCCATTACCAACCCTTCCCTATCCACCAGTCCCATTACCAACCTTCCCTATCCACCAGTCCCATTACCAATCCTTCCCTATCCACCAGTCCCATTACCAACCCTTCCCTATCCACCAGTCCCATTACCAGCCCTTCCCTATCCACCAGTCCCATTACCAACCCTTCCCTATCCACCAGTCCCATTACCAACCTTCCCTATCCACCAGTCCCATTACCAATCCTTCCCTATCCACCAGTCCATTACCACTTCCCTATCCACCAGTCCATTACCAATCCTTCCCTATCCACCAGTCCCATTACCAACCTTCCCTATCCACCAGTCCCATTACCAACCCTTCCCCTATCCACCAGTCCCATTACCAATCCTTCCCTATCCACCAGTCCCATTACCAACCCTTCCCTATCCACCAGTCCCATTACCAACCCTTCCCTATCCACCAGTCCCATTACCAATCCTTCCCCTATCCACCAGTCCCATTACCAGACCTTCCCCTATCCACCAGTCCCATTACCAACCCTTCCCCTATCCGCCAGTCCCATTACCAACCCTTCCCCTATCCACCAGTCCCATTACCAATCCTTCTCTATCCACCAGTCCCATTACCAACCCTTCCCCTATCCACCAGTACCATTACCAGCCTTCCCTATCCACCAGTCCCATTACCAATCCTTCCCCTATCCACCAGTCCCATTACCAGCCTTCCCTATCCACCAGTCCCATTACCAACCCTTCCCTATCCACCAGTCCCATTACCAATCCTTCCCTATCCACCAGTCCCATTACCAACCTTCCCCTTTCCACCAGTCCCATTACCAACCCTTCCTCTATCCACCAGTCCCATTACCAATCCTTCCCCTATCCACCAGTCCCATTACCAACCCTTCCCCTATCCACCAGTCCCAGTACCAACCCTTCCCCTATCCACCAGTCCCACTACCAACCCTTCCCCTATCCACCAGTCCCACTACCAACCCTTCCCTATCCACCTGTCCCATTACCAACCCTTCCCTATACACCAGTCCCATTACCCAGCCTTCCGCTATCCACCAGTCCCATTACCAATCCTTCCCCTATCCACCAGTCCCATTACCAACCCTTCCCCTATCCACCAGTCCCATTACCAACCCTTCCCCTATCCACCAGTCCCATTACCAATCCTTACCCTATCCACCAGTCCCATTACCACACTGTCCCCTATCCACCAGTCCCATTACCAACCGTTCCACTATCCACCAGTCCCATTACCAACCCTTCCCCTATCCACCAGTCCCATTACCAACCCTTCTCCGATCCACCAGTCCCATTACCAACCTTCCCTATCCACCAGTCCCATTACCAATCCTTCCCTATCCACCAGTCCCATTACCAACCTTCCCCTATCCACCAGTCCCATTACCAATCCTTCCCTATCCACCAGTCCCATTACCAACCCTTCCCTATCCACCAGTCCCATTACCAATACTTCCCCTATCCACCAGTCCCATTACCAATCCTTCCCTATCCACCAGTCCCATTAACCCTTCTCCTATCCACCAGTCCCTTTACCAATCCTTCCCCTATCCACCAGTCCCCTTACCAACCCTTCCCTATCCACCAGTCTCATTACCAACCCTTCCCTATCCACCAGTCCCATTACCAACCTTCCCTATCCACCAGTCCCATTACCAATCCTTCCCTATCCACCAGTCCCATTACCATCCTTCCCTATCCACCAGTCCCATTACCAACCCTTCCCTATCCACCAGTCCCATTACCAACCCTTCCCTATCCACCAGTCCCATTACCAATCCTTCCCTATCCACCAGTCCCATTACCAACCCTTCCCTATCCACCAGTCCCATTACCAACCTTCCCCCATCCACCAGTCCCATTACCAACCTTCCCCTATCCACCAGTCCCATTACCAATCCTTCCCCTATCCACCAGTCCCATTACCAGTCCTTCCCCTATCCACCAGTCCCATTACCAACCCTTCCCCTATCCACCAGTCCCATTACCAACCCTTCCCCTATCCACCAGTCCCATTACCAATCCTTCCCCTTATCCACCAGTCCCATTACCAATCCTTCCCCTATCCACCAGGCCCATTACCAGCCTTCCCTATCCACCAGTCCCATTACCAACCCTTCCCCTATCCACCAGTCCCATTACCAACCCTTCCCCTATCCACCAGTCCCATTACCAACCCTTCCCCTATCCACCAGTCCCATTACCAATCCTTCCCTTCCCCACCAGTCCCATTGCCAACCCTTCCCCTATCCACCAGTCCCATTACCAACCCTTCCCCTATCCACCAGTCCCATTACCAATCCTTCCCCTCCCCACCAGTCCCATTGCCAATCCTTCCTCTCCCTACCAGTCCCATTACCAACCCTTCCCCTATCCACCAGTCCCATTACCAACCCTTCCCCTATCCACCAGTCCCATTACCAATTCATCCCCTATCCACCAGTCCCATTACCAATCCTTCCCCTATCCACCAGTCCCATTACCAACCCTTCCCCTATCCACCAGTCCCATTACCAAACCCTCCACTATCCAACAGACCCATAACCAACCCTTCCCCTATCCACCAGTCCCATTACCAACCCTTCCCCTATCCACCAGTCCCATTACCAATTCATCCCCTATCCACCAGTCCCATTACCAATCCTTCCCCTATCCACCAGTCCCATTATCAATCCTTCCCCTATCCACCAGTCTCATTACCAACCCTTCCTCTATCCACCAGTCCCATTACCAACCCTTCCCCTATCCACCAGTCCCATTACCAAACCTTCCCCTATCCACCAGTCCCATTACAAAACCTTCACCTAACCACCAGTCCCATTACCAATCCTTCCCCTATCCACCAGTCCCATTACCAACCCTTCCCCTATCCACCAGTCCCATTACCAATTCCTCCCCTATCCACCAGTCCCATTACAAAACCTTCACCTATCCACCAGTCCCATTACCAACCCTTCCCCTATCCACCAGTCCCATTACCAATTCCTCCCCTATCCACCAGTCCCATTACCAACCCTTCCCCTATCCACCAGTCCCATTACCAACCCTTCCCCTATCCACCAGTCCCATTACCAATCCTTCCCCTATCCACCAGTCCCATTACCAATTCCTCCCCTATCCACCAGTCCCATTACAAAACCTTCACCTATCCACCAGTCCCATTACGAACCCTTCCCCTATCCACCAGTCCCATTACCAATTCTTCACCTAACCACCAGTCCCATTACCAATCCTTCCCCTATCCACCAGTCCCATTACCGATCCGCCCCCTCTCCACCAGTCTCATTACGAACCCTTCCCCTATCCACCAGTCCCATTACCTATCATTCCCTTCCCTACCAGTCCCATTACCAACCCTTCCCCTCTCCATCATTCCCATTACCAATCCTTGTGTGTGTGTGTGTCGGACAGTCAAATGTTCGTGGTGGCGTTTTTAAACCTCACTATTCACGAGACTCTACTAAGTCTGTATCTGTCTGTTCGTGTACGAATGAACGAGAGAGTATTTTGGTGTCGTGCTGCACGAGTGTTTTGTGTGTGTGTGTGTGTGTGTGTGTGTGTGTGTGTGTGTGTGTGTGTGTGTGTGTGTGTGTGTGTGTGTGTGTGTGTGTGTGTGTGTGTGTGTGTGTGTGTGTGTGTGTAATAATAATAATAATAATAATAATAATAATAATAATAATAATAATAATAATAATAATAATAATAATAAACGGTTTATTAAATGACTGCAGCTGTAAAGCTGAAAATATACACGTTAAAAATACATTTTTTGAAATATAATAGAAAAAAAAGGAAAATGTATAATGTGTGTGTGTGTGTGTGTGTGTGTGTGTGTGTGTGTGTGTGTGTGTGTGTGTGTGTGTGTGTGTGTGTGTGTGTGTGTGTGTGTGTGTGTGTGTGTGTGTGTGTGATTTTTTTTGGGGGGGACAACAGGTTGAATGTGTAATTATCGATGTGCAAAGGGTGCAGGTTGTCAATGATATACATGGGTACAGGTAATCAAATTTGAAAAAAAAGTCATATTTGGATAGCCGGGCGAAAGCGACGCGGCACCTTGTCCCAGTACCGCAACCTTGTATTTATAAACACAGTCCGGACGTATTTGAAGTCCGTTTGGGCGGAACCCACTCAGGGAATCCACTGGCCACAAATCTGCCAAACCAAGCCTTGTTTATCAGAATTTAGGACAGCCGTCGCCTCTGCCGCCGTCACATTGTAAATGAGTTATTCTCCCGTCTGTGGAGCACACGACAGAGAGTCGAAGTAGCTGCCATCGAGGGTGGAAATCAGGAAAGAAGTGGCATGGTGTCCTTGATCGCTGACAACGTCGGAAAGCAACAGTATCACTTGTTATGGAATTTATGCACTTCATTGCTATTATTCTAAAAGGCGACACATTCATAGCCCTATAAGAACGTAAGAACATTAGAACGTAAGTGGTCTGCAAGAGGCCGGTTGGCCTATACAAGGCAGCTCCTGTAATCCTAACCCCACCTTACCTCACTATCCATGAATTTATCTAACCTCTTCTTGAATATATCTATGGTATTGGCACCCACAACATGACTGCCAAGCCTGTTCCATTCATCCACCACTCCATTGGTAAACCAATTATTGCCTAAGTCTTTGTTTAATCTGAATTTGTCTAACTTAAAACCATTGCTACGTGTCTTACCTGGTTCTTTTACAACCAAAACCCTATTGACATCCTCTTTATTAAAGCTCTTCATCCATTTATAGACTTCAATCAGATCCAAGACGCCAAAAAATTCTTGGAGCATGGGAGCCGACTTACCAAATGCAGAAGTCGCTGGGTTGTCGTGGCACAGAGTCGGCACAGTGTAAACGGGGCTTAACACTCTGAGCATCAGTTATACCCAGTCTCCCCCTCGTTCGTTCGGGACCACACAAGAGCCTTCCTGACACAACTACCGTTTTCCTCGAACCTCTTCCACTTATTGTTTCTTTCGCCCTCTATCTCTCTCTCCCTCTGTGTGTGTGTGTGTGTGTGTGTGTGTGTGTGTGTGTGTGTGTGTGCTCAAAAACGCCAGAAACAAGGAGGAAAAGTGATAAGGAGGAAGAAAAGGAGGAAAGAGTCGGTGGTGATGGACGGGAAGGAACAGGAGAAAAAGGGAAAGAAAGGAGGAAGAAGAAAGAGAAGATGAAAAGAAGATAAGGAAGGATGAGGGAAGAGGAGGAAGTCGTTAAGTTGCTTGGAGAATCGGGGCAGCTAAACCTTCACCACTGAAGTGTAAAATATTCTTCCTGACTTTACAACTGTCACAGTCTGGACATCTGGACGGCCATATCCGCGGGTCCTGTACGCCGCTAGTTCAGGCCAACCATGGGTACACGAAGTCCGCGTGTAACCCGTGTCTTCCCTCTTTTACGACGCCCTTGTCCACCACCATTTCCAACAGCAGCTCTCCAGAGGCCCACGTCCTTAGTGCAGGAGTCAGGAGGCGGCGGCTGGTAGGCTGTGTTCCTCTCTCCAAAGACTGACTCATTCCCTTGCCAGGACCACAATGGGTAAAGTTAGAGCCCTTACACAAAGTTCAGAGGCTGGCTTAAAGCAGCCCCGAGACAGCCAAGTTTACGGGAGCTTGACTGTGACGCTGGAGATTCGAGAGTCAGTTGTATGCCACGTGCAGCCTTATGTAGGGTAAGAAAACTCTCTCTCTCTCTCTCTCTCTCTCTCTCTCTCTCTCTCTCTCTCTCTCTCTCTCTCTCTCTCTCTCTCTCTCTCTCTCTCTTTCTCTTTTTCTCTTTTTCTCTTTATTTCTCTTTATTTCTCTTTATTTCTCTATTTCTCTCTATTTCACTCTATTTCTCTTTATTTCTCTCTCTCTCTCTCTCTCTCTCTCTCTCTCTCTCTCTCTCTCTCTCTCTCTCTCTCTCTCTCTCTCTCTCTCTCTCTCTCTCTCTCTCTCTCTCTCTCTCTCTCTCTCTCTCTGAGGAACTCATGGAGAAGTACCGTAGGCTCATCCAGCAGTATAAGACTAAATCCCCTAACATTTTGATTTCAGGAGTTCTACCACGGACTTGGGCGGAGAGCGACTTTTTCAGTAAGGCCTTCAGCCTAAACAACCGCTTACAGACTCTTTGTAGGAGCTTGACGTGGGTTCCTAAACGCATGGGACAATTTCTATGGACAAATGAGCTCTTTCACAGGGACGGATTGCACCTTTCTCCCATCAGGGCAGCCAGACTCGGAAGGCTCCTCAACGAAGCAGTGCGTGTCATCCGAACAAAAACGAGTCACGGCCACGTCCTCCACCCCGCCCGTGTAAATAGACGCCGTGCATCACAACAAACCCGTAACCGTGATCCGCAAGTACCACCACCTCTATTACCAAGCCTCTAGATAACTTAAAATCCTTATTTTCAATGCGCGTAGCCTAAGAAACAAATTTGATGAATTGAGATGTCTTGCTTTAACAGAAAATTTTGACATAATTGCTATAACCGAAACATTTATCGACACCACAAATATTGATTTAAGTTCCGAATACAACATAGATGGCTACAGACTCTTCAACAAAGATCGTGTAAACCGTAGAGGCGGTGGCGTCGCCCTTTATGTCAAAAGCTATTTGCAACCCACTGACAAAACACCGGGACACAGTAACGTTGAACATTTGTGCGTGCGAGTAAACATTGCAAAAGTCAACTTAAATATATCTGTCACCTACAGACCTCCCGGGCAATCAC
>NC_066578.1:0-67500 GCF_024679095.1 Eriocheir sinensis
ACTCCTACTACAGCTACTACTACAGCTACTACTACTACTACTACCACTACTACTACTACAGCTACTACTACTACTACTACAACCACTACTACTACTACTACAGCTACTACTACTACTACTACTACAGCCACCACTACAGCCACTACTACTACTACCACCACTATTACCACTACCACCACTACTACTACCACTACTACTACTACCACTACCACTACCACAGCCACTACCACTACTATACTACAGCCACTACTACTACTACTACCACCACTACTACTACTACTACCACTACTACACTGCTACAACTACTACTACTACCACCACTACCACTACTACTACCACCACTACTACTACTACTACAGCTACTACTACTACTACAGCTACTACTACTACTACAGCTACTACTACAGCTACTACTACTACTACTACCACTACTACTACTACTACCACCACTACTACTACTACTACCACTACTACTACTACAGCTACTACTACTACTACTACCACCACTACTACTACTACTACTACAGCTACTACTACAGCTACTACAACTACTACCACCACTACTACTACTACTACCACTACTACTACTACAGCTACTACTACCACTACCAGAGCCCTCTTACCAGCAGCAGCACTCACCTCTCCGTACACTCCTGCTTCCCCATCTTTCTGTGCTGCATTCTCTCTAGTTTTCCTTTCCTCGGAAGATATTGTTTTCCACTGACCCTTTCGTACACACACACACACACACACACACACATACTTTCCTTTTTTCAGTTTATATATATTTGTTGTTTCTTTCTGTTTTTCTGTCTATCTCTTCATCAATCTCTATTTCCTGTGCGTGTTGTCCCTTATCGTCCATTTGTTTCCTGCCTTCCTTGGCGCTGCTTCCTCGTCTTCGCCTTGGTGGGTACGTCCGCCACACCCAGGGTGACGGAGGCGAGCACCGGGGCAACGTGCAGCTGTAGTGTGTGTGTGTAAGTGTGTGTGTGTGTGTGTGTGTGTGTGTGTGTGTGTGTGTGTGTGTGTGTGTGTGTGTGTGTGTGTGTGTGCCCACAAACTGCACTTTGCTTAGAGAAACTTCCTGTGCTGTACGGAGTCACTGGTTTTTTTTATAGTCTACGGTTGTGGTGTGTGTGTTCATACGTTCTCTCTCTCTCTCTCTCTCTCTCTCTCTCTCTCTCTCTCTCTCTCTCTCTCTCTCTCTCTCTCTCTCTCTCTGTTCCGTTCTCTTCTTCTCATTACATTTTTTCAGGGTAACTTTTATGAACTTCTGTGAAAGTTTTTTTTTTTTTGTTTTTTTTCACAACTGACTCGTTTTCTGTTTCAAGTCTAAGATTTAGACAGTTCATAATCTTTTCAGTGAGTGACTAAGAGAACTGTGTCAAGGAAACCTGTTTTTTCGTGCTTTAGTTAGTGAGGCGCAACATTTGTTCTTCCCAAGCCAATGAAATAGTACTTTGAAACACAACACACAGCATTATGCCATGTAGAGGAAGCAGCGTGTGGAGTATGCATCTCATCAACTCCCCTCCTCTTGCTGATAGTCTTCTAACTCTTAAATTTCGCCGCCATGTTGCCTCTCTTTCTATCTTCTATCGATATATTCACGTTGACTGCTTTTCTGAGCCTGCTAACTGCATGCCTCCCCCCCCCTTCCTCCCGCGGCTTCGCTGCATTCGATTTTCTTCTCAAGCTCTCGTCCCTATACTGTCCAAACCCCTTATGCAAGAGTTAACCAGCATCTTCACTCTTTTATCCCTCATGCTGGTAAACTCTGGAACAATCTTCCTTCATCTGTATTTCCTCCTGTCTACGACTTGAACTCTTTCAAGGTGAGAGTATCTTGACGCCTCACCTCCCGAAGTTGACCTCTCTTTTGGCCACTACTCTTAACTCTTCTTTATAGGAGCAGTGACTGGCGGGCTTTTTGTTGTTTTCTTTTCCCTTGAGCTTCTTCCTGTACTGTAAAAAAGTCAAATAACGCCAAAAAGTGCTGTTTTGTGGAACATCTGGAGACAATATGTACCGCGTGTATTTTTTACATAGACGAATAAAAAGCAAGTCGCTAGGTCATTGAAAAATTTAGTAAATTAATAAACTCGTAAGGAGGTGTTTTAGAACGTCCTGCTGCCACTCAGTGAGCGTTGGTGCCGGAATTTATATGTAAATGCCTCAGGCCGAGGGAGTCTCAAGATGGCGGCTGCGGGCTTCAGGGATCCTGGCGGGCCAGTACAGAGAAAGCCACTCCAGTTATGTTAGAGGTCAGCGGCAGGTCCGTGTTCTCAGACGCTTTCGGCGCACCACTAATACTTCCTAAGGCCACGAAGGAGATGAGTCGGCTTCTCACGAGGTTATTTCACGTTCACGGTACAGAAGCCTTACGTCAGACTGTCACCAGGCTCATGGAACCACCCATAGACACACTGCCAACACACCTTCCACCAAAGCCTTACCACAATTAAAGCCTAAGTTAGACGGTAATTAATCAGTTCACCACAATGATGACAGACTAACATTCTCCAGCATTTGGTCACACGTCACCCCGAAATGCTGGAGAATGTTAGTCTGTCATCATTGTGGTGAACTAATTAATTACCGTCTAGCTTAGGCTTTAATTTACTGGGGTTTAAATTCCTTGAGGTTTAAATTCCTTGGGGTTTAAATTCCTTTTGGGTTTAATTTTCTTAGGGTTTAAAATTATTGGGTTTTAAATTTAGTATAGCTTAAATATCTCAGTTTTTTGTTTTTTTTTTAGGGTGGTGCCTATTGCGCCGGTGGTGGTGCGGTGGGGACCATCCAGCGGGGGTGGTGCGGGGGCGCGATCCCGCGGGGGGGGTGCGGGGGGGGCGATCCAGCGGTGGTGGTGAGGGCGATCCAGCGGTGGTGGTGAGGGGAGCGATCCAGCGGTGGTGGTGAGGGGGCGATCCAACGGTGGTGGTGAGGGGGCGATCCAGCGGTGGTAGTGAGAGAAGGGCGATCCAGCGGTAGTGGTGAGGGGGGCGGTGCAGCGGTGGTGGTGAGGGGGCGTTGCAGCGGTGGTAGTGAGAAGGGCGATCCAGCGGTGGTGGTGAGGGGGCGGTGCAGCGGTGGTGGTGAGGGGCGATCCAGCGGTGGTAGTGAGAAGGGCGATCCAGCGGTGGTGGAGGGGGGCGATCCAGCGGTGGTGGTGAGGGGGCGATCCAGCGGTGGTGGTGAGGGGGGCGATCCAGCGGTGGTGGTGAGGGGGCGATCCAGCGGTGGTGGTGAGGGGGCGATCCAGCGGTGGTGGTGAGGGGGCGATCCAACGGTGGTGGTGAGGGGGGGCGATCCAGCGGTGGTAGTGAGAAGGGCGATCCAGGGTGGTGGTGAGGGGGCAGTGCAGTGGTGGTGAGGGGGGCGTTACAGCGGTGGTGATGATGGGGGGATGATCCAGCGGTTTTGGTGAGGGGGGGGCAGTGCAGTGGGGGGGGTGAGGGGGGGGCCGTGCAGGGGTGGTGGTGAAAGGGGGCGGTGAAGCGGTGGTGGTGAGGGGGCAGTGCAGCGGTGGTGGTGAGGGGGCAGTGCAGTGGTGGTGGTGAGGGGGCAGTGCAGCGGTGGTGGTGAGGGGGCAGTCAAGCAGTGGTGGTGAGGGGCAGTGCAGCGGTGGTGGTGAGGGGGGGCAGTGTAGCAGTGGTGGTGATGGGGGCAGTCAGAGGTGGTGGTGAGGGGGGCAGTGCAGAGGTGGTGGTGAGGGGGCAGTGCAGCGGTGGTGGTGAGGGGGCGGTCAAGCGGTGGTGGTGAGGGGGCGGTCCAGAGGTGGTGGTGAGGGGGCAGTGCAGAGGTGGTGGTGAGGGGGTGGTGCAGCAGTGGTGGTGAGGGGCAGTCCAGCAGTGGTGGTGAGGGGCGGTCCAGGTGGTGGTGAGGGGGGCAGCAGTGGTGGTGGTGAGGGGGGGGCAGTGCAGTGGTGGTGAGGGGGGGGTCCAGCGGTGGTGAGGGGGGCAGTCCAGTGGTGGTGGGGGTCAGCAGTGGTGGTGAGGGGCAGTCCAGCGGTGGTGGTGAGGGCAGTCCAGCGGTGGTGGTGAGGGGCAGTGCAGCGGTGGTGGTGAGGGCAGTCCAGCAGTGGTGGTGAGGGGGCGGTCCAGCGGTGGTGGTGAGGGGCAGTGCAGCGGTGGTGGTGAGGGGGCAGTCCAGCAGTGGTGGTGAGGGGGCAGTGCAGCGGTGGTGGTGAGGGGGGCAGTGCAGCAGTGGTGGTGAGGGGGCAGTGCAGCGGTGGTGGTGAGGGCAGTGCAGCGGTGGTGGTGAGGGGGCAGTGCAGCGGTGGTGGTGAGGGGGGCAGTGCAGCGGTGGTGGTGAGGGGGGCAGTGCAGCGGTGGTGGTGAGGGGGCAGTGCAGCGGTGGTGGTTAGAGGGGGCAGTGCAGCGGTGATGGTTAGGGTGGGCGGTGCAGCGGGGGTGGTGAGGGGGGGGTGCAAGTGGTGGTGAGGGGGGCAGTGCAGCGGTGGTGGTGAGGGGGCAGTGCAGCGGTGGTGGTGAGGGGGCAGTGCAGCGGTGGTGGTTAGAGGGGGCAGTGCAGCGGTGATGGTTAGGGGGGGCGGTGCAGCGGTGGTGGTGAGGGGGGGGTGCAGCGGTGGTGGTGAGGGGGGATTGCAGCGGTGGTGGTGAGGGGGGGGGTGCAGCGGTGGTGGTGAGGGGGCAGTGCAGCGGTGGTGGTGAGGGGGGCAGTGCAGCGGTGGTGGTGAGGGGGCGCTGTGCAGCGGTGGTGGTGAGGGGGGGCAGTGCAGTGGTGGTGAGGGGGGCAGTGCAGCGGTGGTGGTGAGGGGGGGCAGTGCAGCGGTGGGGGTTAGGTGGGGCGGTGCAGCGGTGGTGGTGAGGGGGCAGTGCAGCGGTGGTGGTGAGGGGGCAGTGCAGCGGTGGTGGTGAGGGGGCAGTGCAGCGGTGGTGGTGAGGGGGGCAGTGCAGCGGTGGTGGTGAGGGGGGCAGTGCAGCGGTGGTGGTGGGGGGGGCAGTGCAGCGGTGGTGGTGAGGGGGGCAGTGCAGCAGTGGTGGTGAGGGGGCAGTGCAGCGGTGGTGGTGAGGGGGGGCAGTGCAGCGGTGGTGGTGAGGTGGGGGCAGTGCAACGGTGGTGGTGAGGGGGGGGCAGTGCAGCGGTGGTGGTGAGGGGGAGGCGGTGCCGCGGTGGTGGTAAGGGGAGGCAGTGCAGCGGTGGTGGTGATGGGGGGGCAGTGCAGCAGTGGTGGTGAGGGGCAGTGCAGCGGTGGTGGTGAGGGGGCAGTGCAGCGGTGGTGGTGAGGGGGGCAGTGCAGCGGTGGTGGTTCGGGGGGGCAGTGCAGCGGTGGTGGTGAGGGGGGCGGTGCAGCGGTGGTGGTGAGGGGGGCGGTGCAGCGGTGGTGGTGATTGGGGGCGGTGCAGCGGTGGTGGTGAGGGTGGCAGTGCAGCGGTGGTGGTGAGGGGGGGCGTGCAGCGGTGGTGGTGAGGGGGCGGTGCAGCGGTGGTGGTGAGGGGGATTGCAGCGGTGGTGGTGAGGGGGGGCGATGCAGGGGTGGTGGTGAGGGGCGATGCAGTGGTGGGGGCGATGTAGCGGTGGTGGTGAGGGGGGCGATGCAGCGGTGGTGGTGGTGAGGGGGGGCGGTGCAGCGGTGGTGGTGAGGGGGGCGGTGCAGCGGTGGTGGTGAGGGGGGCGGTGCAGCGGTGGTGGTGAGGGGGGGCGGTGCAGCGGTGGTGGTGAGGGGGGCGGTGCAGCGGTGGTGGTGAGGGGGGCGGTGCAGCGGTGGTGGTGAGGGGGGGCGGTGCAGCGGTGGTGGTGAAGGGGGCGATCCAGCGGTGGTGGTGAGGGGGGGCGATGCAGCGGTGCTGGTGATAGTGGGGGGCAGTCCAGCGGTGGTGGTGATTCGGGAGCGGTGTAGCGGTGGTGGTGAGGGGGGGCGGTGCAGCGGTGGTGGTGTGTGGGGGCGGTGCAGCGGTGGTGGTGAGGGGGGGCGGTGCAGCGGTGGTGGTGAAGGGAGGGCGGTGTAGCGGTGGTGGTGAGTGGGGGCGGGGCACCGGTGGTGGTGAAGGGGGCGGTGCAGCGGTGGTGGTGTGGGGGGGGCGGTGTAGCGGTGGTGGTGAGTGGGGGGCGGTGCAGCGGTGGTGGTGAAGACAGAAGCTCCACAACGCTCCAGCTGGCTTAGGGCACTGAGGCACATAATGATCAGAGGGAGAGGAAGACAGGAGTGCACACAAGGCACACTGGCTGTCAACTAATTTGTACTATCAATCTATCAATTAATTTTCTTGGGATTTCAAAATTATTTAAGGTTAAGGTTTTTCATAACTACATACTAAATTTTTTTTTTCATCTTTATCTTTATAGGCAACACCGTTAGAGTTTAGCTTTAATTTATTCGTGTCCTTACAATTATTTTCGTTTATATTTTTGTTCACTCGTAACAATACCATTTCTTCAGCCGGTATTTCACGGGAACGATTTTGCTCGGGACCCAGACCTTCGGGCGGTGACTTTCGCGCAGCTGCTGTGCGAACATGACATGCACTAATCACACGAGGATGCTACGTTTGATGGGCATTGGGCAATCTTGGTCTTGACCTTGACTTTCAGGACCGTATACCTACTTTCAAGTATAAATAAATGTTGACTAATTTCTGTCAGTCATATTATGTTTTAGTATAGTTATTCGTACACCGAAACGGACAACCTACGCCAAGCAGGAGCGGAGGCTGAACAGTTTTCACATGCGATGCCTCCGCCGCATCCTTGGCATCAGCTGGAGCGACAAGGTGCCCAACACTGAGGTCCTTGAGCGCGCCGGCCTCCCCACCATGTACACGATGCTCAGACAACGCAGACTGCGCTGGATCGGCCACGTGCGCCGTATGGAGGATGGTCGAATCCCCAAGGACATCCTCTACGGTGAACTTGCCTCTGGCAAAAGGCCTCGAGGCCGCCTCGATACAAAGATGTCTGCAAGCGTGACATGAAGGCTCTGGACATCGACATAGAGAAATGGGAGGACATTGCAGCTGACCGCAGCAGCTGGTGCAGCCTGCTCCACAAGCGCTGAAGGAAGGCGAGGACAAGATCACGATCCTGACCCTCGAAAAAAGAGCCTAACGAAAGGAAAACAAACACAGTGACCTTGTTGCAACCAGCCACATCTGCTCCGTGTGCGGTAGACACTGCCACTCCCGCATGGGACTCACCAGCCAAAGACGACACTGTTCTAACCGCAGCACCACGAACTCCTAGGGCGCAGTATCCATGGTCGACTCCGACCGTAGGAGGCCTACTACTACTACTACTTCTACACCGAAAACAAAAATGCATCTTCATTAAATTCACACCTCACCCTTCCTCCCTCCCTTCCTCATTTCACTAAGATGAATGAGATGAATTTGAGAGTTGCTCAGTTGATACAAATACGGCTGGAGATTTAAATCTAATAGTTAACAGTTTTAAAGACAGAGAAAGCAGAAGGTGAATGAATCACAAGTGCCCACGAGTAGTATTGTGGAGCGACAACATTGGATTGCAAAGGACTTAATCAGAACCTAACTAGGAATAAATACGATATATGCAAGGTCATTCCCTACCTATAACTACTCGAAGTAGTATAAGGAGAGAGAGAGAGAGAGAGAGAGAGAGAGAGAGAGAGAGAGAGAGAGAGAGGAGAGGAGAGGAAAGGCGAGGCGAGGCGAGAGCGACGTCATTGAGGTGGGAGGAGCAGTTGAACCAGCTGGCCAATCAGAGTAGAAAATAGCTCCAGCCAACCCGTTCTAATACCCCCTCCTCCTCCTCCTCTTACTCCTCCTCTTCCTCTTACTCCTCCTACTCTTTCTCCTCCTCTTTCCCCTCCTATCCTTTCTCCTCTCCATTTCTGTCTTATATCCGCTTCTGACCTCTCTCTCTCTCTCTCTCTCTCTCTCTCCTCTCCTTCCCTCTTCTACCCCCTCTCCCTCCCTCCCTCCCTCTGGTGTTGGTGGTGTTGATGTTGTCGGTGGTGTTGGTGTCAATTTGGTGGTGGTTCTTATCGTCAGAAGGTATATCCTAGTAGCGATAAAGGTTATCGTGCTTACAAACCTATCACCGGACGTTTCTTCCTGTCACTCTTTGTGTATCTGTCACCGTGTCTCAAACTGTGCCCGTTTCTTTATGGACTAACCGACTACTTAATGATTCGTGCCTTCATTTTCACATGTGTCGTTCAGTATCTTCGCCCGCCCGTCCCTTTCCTTATATAAACTGTAGATCAACTTTTTTTTTCGTCTGTCACCGTGCCTCAAACTCTGCGCGTTTCTTTATGTAATATATGTGGCTGACTTCTTATTGTTTCCTGCCTAATTCATTGTCACCTGCGTCGTTCAGTATCTTCGCCCGCCCGTCTCTTTCCCTGATAAACTCTAGAGGGAGGGGTTAGTCTTTTCCTGTTCTTTTGTGTTTTTTTTTCTGTTTTTCCGTCTTTATTTTGCCTGTAAGCGGGTTGGCCTTTTTCCTGTTCCTTCGCCGCGTGGTTACCTATTGTTCTGTTCCTTCACAGCGGCGATATTTAGGCTGTTTTCCTGTTGTTCTGTTCGTTTCGGACTTGATAAATCATTTTCCTGGTTTTCTTGTGATGGGATTAATCTATTTCTTCCTTTCTTGTGTGTCGGAGTCAGTTTGTTTTCCTTATTTTACAGCAGTGGTCGTCTGTTTTCCTGATGTTTTTATAGTGGCATTAACTCGTCTTCGTAATATTTTTGTGTATATATTATGTAACGTTCATTTCTCCTTATATCAGATTTGGAGGTCGTGTAGATATTATGTCTATCTATCTATCTAACTGTCCGTCTGTCTATCTATCGATGACGGTCTGTCTGTCTGTCTGCCTGTCTGTCTGTCTGTCTCTGAAGCAAGACAGTGGGTCGCGCTGGCAGTGTTCTGCGTCATAACTTACTCAGCAAGAGACAAACAGCTCGGCGTTATCAGCACCGTTTTCCCTCCTGGCGAAGGCTAGTCTCTCTCAAGACTCTACCATTACCGGCCGTGATAATAGTTTGAATACGTTCTTATGTTCTTATGTTCTCTCTCTCTCTCTCTCTCTCTCTCTCTCTCTCTCTCTCTCTCTCTCTCTCTCTCTCTCTCTCTCTCTCTCTCTCTCTCTCTCTCTCTCTCTCTCTCTCTCTCTCTCTCTCTCTCTCTCTCTCCCTTCCCGCCAACAGCAAATCAGCAGCCTCGCTCCCCAATCAGTCGCCTCGCTTGCTGTGATCGACTCCCTTCAGTTGGGTCGCCGCCCGCCCGCCAGTCACAGCCCAGCCAGGCCCCGCGTCCACCCATCAGCGAGAAAGGTGTGTTCGGAGTAAGAGGAGGGGGAGGCGAAGGAGGAGGAGGAAACATTTGAATAAACATTTGAATAAACATTTGAAACATTTTATTATATTTGCAATTTGTATATACATTATTTGATATAACATAGATTAGTTGTGCAAGTAGCCCATAGGAAGCAAGAGCTTTTGGGGCAACAATTGGTGTGTATTTTCAAGTTCTATTTTTTTCTGGACATGTAGAGTCTACTAGATTTCTGGCCCAAGTAACATTAGACGAAGTATTCAAAATAATAATCTAACAATACTAGTATTAACATATTAAATAATATCTAGATTTCAGTAAAGCGTTCGACAAAGTTCCTCATCACCGGCTATTACTAAAATTACAGGCTCACGGTGTAGATGGGAAACTTTTGAACTGGATCAGGGCGTGGCTTAGTGGTAGGAAGCAGAGAGTGCAAATCAATGGTAGAAAATCTGAATGGGGCAGTGTTACGAGTGGAGTCCCACAAGGGTCGGTGCTGGGTCCTCTGCTTTTTATTATTTACATCAATGACTTGGACACAAGAATTAGTAGTGATGTCAGCAAGTTCGCAGATGATACCAAGATCGATAGAGTAATCCAATCAGACAGGGACGCTAGCGTTCTCCAGGATGAGCTTGACAGACTATATGATTGGGCGGGGTTAGTGGCAGATGGAATTCAATGTCGGGAAGTGTAGCATTTTGAGTGTAGGTAGGAATAATCCTTCACACAAATACTCCTTAAATGACACTCTTCTAAGCAGGTCTAGGCGTGAGAGAGACTTAGGAGTGCTAGTGAGCGCTGACCTCCGTCCTAGGGCTCAATGCATTCAGGCTAAAAATCGGGCAAATAGAGTACTTGGCTTCATCTCTAGGAGCGTAATCAATAGGAGCGCTGAAGTCATCCTCAAACTTTACTTAGCACTAGTTAGACCTCATCTCGATTATGCAGTTCAGTTCTGGTCCCCCTACTATAGAATGGATATCAAGATGTTAGAATCTGTACAGAGGAGGATGACAAAGATGATTCAGGGGGTGAGAAACTTGCCTTATGAAGACAGGCTGAAGCATTTAAATCTACACTCTCTAGAAAGGCGAAGGTTGCGAGGAGACTTGATCGAAGTCTATAAATGGATGAAGGGCTTTAATAAAGGGGATGTCAATAAGATTTTGATAGTAAAAGAGCCAGGTAGGACGCGTAGCAATGGTTTTAAGTTAGACAAATTCAGATTCAACAAAGACATAAGCAAGAATTGGTTCACTAATAGAGTGGTGGACGAATGGAACAGGCTTGGGAGCCATGTTGTGGGTGCCAATACCATAGATACATTCAAGAAGAGGTTAGATAAAGCCATGGATGGTGAGGTAAGGTGGGGTTGAGTGTACAGGAGCTGCCTTGTATAGGCCAACCGGCCTCTTGCAGACTCCTTACGTTCTTATGTTCTTATGTTCTAATAACATCATGATAATAATACCATTTATATATAAAAAAAAACAGTAACAATATAATAATAATAATAATAATAATAATAATAATAATAATAATAATAATAATAGTAATAATAATAATAATAATAATAATAATAATAATAATAATAGTGGTAATAGTAATTATTAGTAACATAATGCATTATATACATACATAACACATAATGACATTGAATAAGAGATATATGCAGCTTCTATTGTACGGATAGTATATATTTTTTTAGATGATTTTTAAAGGAATTTAGGTTTGGAAGGAGTTTTATGTGTTGAGGTATTGAGTTCCATAGTTTGGGGCCATTGCATGACAGGGAGTGTTGATATAGGGACAGGGCGTGTGGAGGTACATTTAGATTGTGGCTGGTACGAGTGTGATAGCTATGGTGGGGTTGCAGTAACATGGTATGTTCACTTTTTGTTTTATACATATAAATATCCATATCGAGTTTATTTAAATTGAAAAGTGTTAAAGTATTTGTTTCCTTATAGAGTGATAGTGTGCGTAATATTCGCTGTTTGTAATAACTCTTATTATTTTCTTTTGTAATCGGAAAAAGGGTAACAGATGGGTTGGGTAAGTATTACACCAAATGGGTATGCAGTAACTTAGAATGGGTAAGACATGAGCATCATATATGACTTTCAAAACATAACGAGGCATGTGATCTTTAATTTTATAGAGAAGGGCAACTATTCTAGATAGTTTAAGGCACATATTTGATATATGAGGTTTGAATGTTAGTGAGTCATCAAAAGTGATCCCTAATAGTGTATGCTGGGTTGTTCTTTTTATTATACTGTAATTATAAAATAATGGAGGTAGAGATTGTGTATGTTTGTTGGTGAATAGCATGTAATAAGTTTTATTTTGATTTACTGTTAATCTATTGCTCACACACCATTTATAGAAGATATCCATTTCCGTCTTGGCTTTATGTACCATGGCAGTTGGGTCTGTACCAGTTATATATAGAGTTCAGTCATCGGCAAATAATATAGTTTTACAATTTTTGAATATATGTGGTAGGTCATTAATGTAAATTGAAAATAGAATTGGACCTAGAACACTTCCCTGTGGTATTCCATGTTTAATAAGCCGTGGTGTGGAGGAGTGGTCGAGCAATTTAGTGGATTGAGTTATGTTTATCAAGTAGTCTCTGAACCAGTCATGTATGGTCCCTCTAATGCCGTAATGATATATTTTTTTCAATAAAATGTCTTGTCGAACAGTGACAAATGCTTTTTGAAAATCTATATAGATACTTAATAGAGAATTTTTTTTTAATCTAGTGTAGAGTAGATTTTTTCACTACTTAAAGCATTAAATGTACTTAACCCTTGTCTGAAACCGTATTGATATGGAGTTATAACTGACTTATTCTCTAGGAAATTTACTAGATTAGCTTTCATTATTTTTTCGAATAGTTTTGAAAATACATTTAAAAGAGAAATTGGTCTGTAGTTAGTTAAGAGATCTTTATGGCCCTTTTTATAAATTGGAATTACATTAGCATGTTTTAGACATTGTGGGAATTTACCATAGAATATAGATTGGCTAAATAGAATTGATAAAGGAATGGCTAGTTGCTATTTGTTCTTTTTTATAGGAGATACAGAAATTTAATTTATACTGGCTTTTGTGTTTTTTAAGTTGTTAATTATAACGATTACCTCTTGGGGGTCAATATGAGGAACTGCCATAGATGTTGGGTAATTGTTGGGGAGAAAGCTAATAGGGTCAATATTAGATGGTGGAATGTTACTATCTAGGTGAGATGCAATGTTCACATAGTATTCATTAAATGTTTCAGTTATTTCATCTGGACTTGTTAATATTTTGTTGTTATAGGAAATGTAATTTAGATAAGTTCTATTGTGATTGTTTTTTAAATCATTAATAGCTTTCCATATTACTTTTGTATTGTTTTTAAAGTTTGTAAATATATTCATATAATATGATTTCTTGGCAATTCTTATCGTTGTGTTTAGTGTATCTCGATACTTCTTATAATACTCTTCAGATATGGCCCCAATTTTGTAGTCCTTGTACAAATTGTTTTTAGTTTTAATGAATTTTAAGATAGCTTGTGTGATCCAGGGACTATTAAACCATTTTCCTGATATTTGTTTTGTTTTTATAGGAAAGCATTCCTCAAATAGGTCTTGAATTTTTTTGACGAATCAAGCACAATTTAAGTTAACATCTTATAAAGATAGATAGTCTTGCCAGCATATAGAGTTTAGTTTAATTGAAAACACTTCTTTATGATTATTAGATATGTCTAGGATTTTTTTCTTATAGAGTTTCTGATTTGCTTTGGGAGTTGATATATTTAAGAATATTGGGAGATGATCTGAGATGGGAAAGTGCAAAATACCTGCTTTTACTTTAATGTTAAAGTTTATGTATATGTGATCCAAAAGTGAGGGTACACCCAGGGATGAGCTGTCAGGAAATCTGGGAGGTCTAGCAATGAGTGAAGTTTAATAGTTGTATATTTGTAAGAAAGTTATTTGTTGGGATATGAGAAGTATGTTCAAGTAAATTAATGCTAAAATCTCTAATCAGCACTATTTTTTTTTTTTTTTTTACAACAATGGAGGCAGCTCAAGGGCACACAAAAAAAGAAAACAATAATAAAAAAAAAAGCCCGCTACTCGCTGCTCCTAAAAAAGAAACAAAAGAGGTGGCCGAAAGGAAGATCAAATACGGGAGGAGAGGTGTCCTGATACCCTCCTCTTGAAAGAGTTCAAGTCGTAGGCAGGAGGAAATACAGATGAAGGAAGATTGTTCCAGAGTTTACCAGCGTGAGGGATGAAAGAGTGAAGATGCTGGTTAACTCTTGCATAAGGGGTTTGGACAGTATTTAATTATGTTTTGCTTTCTCTCGTAAAAGTTCGTGCAATATGTGCGAGATTTCATCAACTTCAATGTGTTTACTGTTGGGTCTGTAAATTGTGCATATAAGGAAACCTAATGAGTTTGTTTTTATCCTAATTGTGTTTATTTCTATATCTTCATTTACTATTGTCAAGTCTCTGATTTCCTGAGAATGTATTAGATTGGACACAAAAACTGATACCCCTCCCTGTTTGCGCGTATTTCTGGTTAAATGGTATAAGTGGTATCCTGTAAATTCGTGTAGGTGTCTGTAAACCAGGATTCAGTGACTGCCAAGATATCAGGTTGTCTGTGTAAAGATCTGAGGAGTAGTTGTATATTATCGAAAGGAGAGAAAGATGGAAAAGAAGAGATGGAGGAAAAGGAGTAGGACGAAGAGGAGGAGAAGGAGGAGGAGAGGAAATGAGAGAAGAGGAGGAAGGGAACATTGGGGAGGGAGGGAAGGAGGAAAGAGAGAGGAGAGAAGGAGGAGGAAATCTTGGGAAGAGGAAGAAGGGAAGGAAAGGGAAGGACAGGGAGTGAAAAGCTCTCATGCTGTCCCCCGGAGCCCATCTTTGATCCTAGAATCTAGAGTCCAGGTTAATAGGTGGTCTTCTGGACATTATGTGGGTTGTCTTAGGCCACTCGACGGTGACTGAAAAATCCCAGCTTGTGGCGCCGGGTGGGGCGTGAACCCGTGTCGTCCTGGACGCGGCGCCGTCACGCTATCCACTCAGCCACCGCCTGGAGGAGAAGGAGTAGTGGTGCTGTTGTTATTATTGTTATTGTTATTATTATTGTTGATATTAGCAGTAGTAGTAGTAGTAGTAGTAGTAGTAGTAGTAGTAATAGTAGTAGTGTTATTATTACTATCATTAATATTGTTATTGTTATTATCCCCCCTACCTACCTATCTACTTACCAGATTTCATAATTATGTACACCAGTCGCTCGCGCGCACGCATGCAACAACTACCTCGCCACCATCACTGAGGCGTATCACCACTTCTTCCCCAGCACAGGGCCCTTCGCAACACAGTCATCAGGGAAATCGCAGTGGCGAAGAAGGAGTACTACCCCCAAGAACTACAACACCTGGAGGGCAACAACACCAGCAAGATGTTCTCCAAGATACGCCATTTGTGTGGCCTGGGCAACCCGTCGTCGGCTTTCCATTTTCTCCCCTCCTCCTCCTCCCCCCTTGAGATAGCTGAACTGATTAACTCTCACTTTTCCTCCATCTGTCAAAGCCTTCCTCCCCTAGACCTTGCCTCCCTCCCCGCCTTCCTACCCTCCCCGTCTAATCCTCCCGCCGTGGAATAGTTTCAAGTTGCCGAAAAGCTCAGATCTCTCAAGCTCAAAAGGTCTACCACACCTCTAGATTTACCCATAAAGCTTTATCAGGAGTTTTCCTATGAACTTGCTACCCCCCTTGCCTCCATCATAAATGCCTCCCTCACTCAGAGCAAATGCCCCTCAAATTGGAAAACCTCATTCGTCACTCCCATCCCCAAAGTCACCAACCCCACCTCACTTAATGAGCCAAGACCCATTGCCATCACTCCAATCCCGAGCCTGCTTTGTGAAGGCACATGATACTATTCATTAAAAAAATTGATCAGAGGCAGTTCGGCAACGTTAGAGCCTCCTCCACAACACATTGTCTCATTAGTTTCCTTGATTTCATTCTAAAAAACCTGGAAACCAGAAAAACTTCCTCTGCCCTCGCCTTTTTTGACTTCCGGAAAGTCTTCGACCTGGTTGACCACACCACTGTCATCACCAAGGCCATAAACATCGGCCTGCCCTCCCACCTGACATCCTGGCTGGCGGACTTCCTGACGCACCGGCACCAAGCTGTGCGTCATCAGGGCAGCACATCCACCCTTCAGCCCATCTCTCCTGGGGTGCCACAAGGGACGCGCATGGGGCCTCTTTGTTTCCTTATTCTGATTAACAATGCACTGTTAGACGCCCCTCATCTCTGGAGGTACGTGGATGATTCTACAGTGGGCATCTCCATCAACAAAACAGCCCCTGATTACACGCCCCTACAACACATTCTGGACCGACTGCAGAGCTGGACGCAAGACAACCACGTCACCATCAACACCAACAAGACGGTGGTGATGCATTTTCACACCTCCACCACTGCCATCCCACCGCCAGCCCTGGAGGTTGGCCCTCACCAGCTGCAGGTGGTTGAATCCACCAAACTACTTGGAGTCACCCTGGACAGCAAGCTGAGCTGGGGCAAGCACGTCACCACTATTATCAGGGCGGCTTCCTACAAACTTCTCATGCTGAGGCGCATGAAGGCATTGGGAGCCCCCCAAAGGATGCTCATCCCCAGACTCCTTTATGCCCCTCCTGCTTGGGCTTCTTCCATCAACAAGACCCAGCAACGCCAATTAGAGAGAGTGCAAAGGTGTGCATGCAGACAGATTCTGGGCAGTTCTTACACTAACTACGAGCATGCACTCACCCAGCTGAATATGCCCACCCTACAGGACCGATACCAGACAAACCTAACCAAATTCGGCAAGTCCCTCCTCCACAACCCCCGTCATAGAGATCTACTCCCACCCGCCCTCCCTCCCCCCACTAGACCCACAAGACACCACAATATTCTCGTCCCAGTCAAAACTCGCACGGACAGATATCGGCTTAGTGCGATACCGACGCTTGTGAGGGTCATTAACACCTCCATGATCACATGACCCCTCCACCCCAACACACACACACACACACACACACGCACACACACACAGACGAACACACACACACACACGTCAGGCAAGGAGTTGTGACCTCGTTGTCGCGGTGTGTTGTGTGTGAGCGGTCTCAGTCCTACCCAAAGATCGGTACTATGAGCTCTGTGCTCTTCCGTAGGGGAACGGCTGGTTGTCTCGAGAGAGACTCGCAGCAGACCAAGAGGTGAATTACACACACACACACACACATCACCCTTCCCCACTTCCCCCATTACTCACCACATGAAACTCATTGTATGGTATTTTTGTGCATTTGCAGCATTATGGCTGCCTACAAATGAGTAAACCATTTACTATTATTATTATTATTATTTTTATTATTATTATTATTATTATTATTATTATTATTATTATTATTATTATTATTATTTTTATTATTACACACACACACACACACACACACACACACACACACATACACACACACACACACACACACACACGTCACCTAATACTTACTTAGGTCCGTTGGAAACGCTGTATTGTGCGATACACCACCACCACCACCCCTATAGCCACCACTACATACTCTGTGGCCACCACCACTGCAACCATCACTGCCAAAACCAAATGAAGGGGGGGGTGTAGCTCCTCCGGGAATGGGTGGTGTTGTAGCTCCGGGAATGGGTGGTGTTGTAGCTCCGGGAATGGGTGGTGTTGTAGCTCCAGGAATAGGTGGTGTTGTAGCTCCAGGAATGGGTGGTGTTGTAGCTCCAGGAATAGGTAGTGTTGTAGCTCCAGGAATGGGTGGTGTTGTAGCTCCAGGAATAGGTGGGGGTGCAGCAGATGCTTGAATGGGTGGTTGCGTCATGCACTTGGGATGGATTACTACCCAGGTCGCTGATCTGTTATACATTTGATAGGGACAGCCTTGTTGTGGTTCCATGGCCCTCCATCTCGAGGGGCCGTAACCCACCACTTCCAGAAGCTGTAGGCTGTCAACGGTGACATGAGAAATACACACCTTCCTAATCTCACTAGTAACTAACGTGAACTCGACAAACCCATTGGCGCGGTGCGAAGTCATATACAACGCCCACCATCTATCAGTGTTGACGGCGGTGAACAGGCTGTCCTTGGAGAACCATGCGGCCACCCTCTCATGCCCTGAATCACTGCCAGTGACAACCTGCATACCTATGCCCCTAAAGCCTTCCTCAGGCCACATGTACACGACCTTCGACATTCTCCTTCCGTCTCTCCATAAGCGTGTTTCATTGGCAGTGACTCGAACGTCCCCTTCTCCCAGCACACTGTCAGCGTTGGTGCAGCTCGGGATTGAAGAGGCGTCCACGTCCTTCGGCCGGCTCAGAACCATCATCAGCAATAACAGAAAGGAGAGGACGTTCCCCCAGGGCAGGAGGCGTAGGAACAGTGCCTTCTTCATGGTCTAGGGCGTGTGTGCTGGCGGGCGGGGGATGAGCGTGTGTGCGTGTGTGTCTTGACGCGACAAACTTCAGTCAAGAAGTAGGGAAGGCAGCGTGCTGGGTAGTGTATCGGAAGTGCTCTCTCTCTCTCTCTCTCTCTCTCTCTCTCTCTCTCTCTCTCTCTCTCTCTCTCTCTCTCTTCTTCCTTCCTCCTTCCTTCTCCCTCCTCTCCTTCCTCTTCTGCCCCCCTCCCTCCTCCCTCCCTCTGGTGTTGGTGGTGTTGATGTTGTCGGTGGTGTTGGTGTCAATTTGGCGGTGGTTCTTATCGTCAGAAGGTATATCCTAGTAGCGATAAAGGTTATCGTGCTTATAAACCTATCACCGGACGTTTCTTCCTGTCACTCTTTGTGTATCTGTCACCGTGTCTCAAACTGTGCCCGTCCATTTCTAAAGCCATGCTGTCGTGTGGACCATGGCTGGTCACCAGTGGCGTAGTAAGGGGGGGGCGGTCCGTCCCGGGTGACAGCTTGAGGGGGGTGCCATGATACAGGCTCAAGTCTAATGGATAAATTCAGTGACGTAGCTAAGGGAAGGGGTGTTGGGGTCATATAAGAAGACGCCCCACCAGGCCCCCAACAAAGGGGCCCGCCGCCCCCCCCAAATGATCCATTTGGGAGCCCCCATTTGTTGCCATTCTCATTTGTAGAAGTGTGTGGGGGAAACCCCACAAGGAGACAAGACACCCGTGCCCGCGCCCCCTAGATCTCCAGCCATGCCAGCATGTATAATCCCGCTGTGGATAATGATGGAGTTTTGATTACCCAGCACCAGCCACGCGTGATACCGTGAGTGACGGCGCCTTGTGTTTCATATGACTGTAGCAGATGAGTTGCTTTGCTTGTAGCAGATGTGTTATTTACTATGAAGAACTTATTTTTGCATAAAGTTGAAGCTAAAGAACTGTACTTTATCATGTGATGCTAAAAAACTTGAATGTATATGTTTGTTGTAGCATGAATCTCGCTGAACGGTATCGTAGGTAGGTGAGAGGGGCGGAAACAAAACAAGCTCGTGATGGAAACATCGTCGCATGCTAATTATTATTATTATTATTATTATTATTATTATTATTATTATTATTATTATTATTATTATTATTATCATCTTATCATTTTAGTAGAACACCGAAATCGTCGTTAAGTGACTGGAGTACTGTATCATGCAGATATATAATAATAATAACAATAATGATAAGAAGAAGAAGAAGAAGAACTGAAGAAGAATTATAATAATAAGAATGATGATAATAATAATAATATTAGTCAGCCAGTTTTTTTCTACTTTTCAGATGTTGTCTCTGAATTTGTCTGACTGGAATGGTAAGCAATGTATGGGGATAATATAATAATAATAACAATAGTCTAGCAGGGCTCCAGTGGTCCAGTGGTAGTCTCCCCGCCTTGCGCTCCGGCGGGGTGCTGGAGTTTATAGGTTCGAGTCCTACCCGGTGCCATTGGGAGTGAAAAGGTGGGCTCTTTCCGACACCCCCAGCCCCGTTGTTGGGCCTCCTCCACTTGAAAGAATTGGGCATCTCTCTACCCGCCGTCTGGGTGGTTGCGCGGCATGCACCGCCTTCCTCCCTTGGGGTATATCCCCAACGAAATCCAAAAAAAAATTTTTTTTTGAATGTAGATGTTTGTTGTAGCATGAGTCTCGCTGAACGGTATCGAAGGAGGTGAGCGGGGCGGCGCCCAAGTGCGTGACGAGAATAAAACAAGCTCGTGATAGAAACATCTTCGTCGCATGCTTTTGTATTATTATCATTATAATAATAATAATTATTACTGTTATATCCTCCACCAACGAAGTTGGGAAGAGGTTATATATTATGTCAAAGGTCAAAGGTCAAGGTCAAGGTCGCACAAAACATCCTTTTGGCCATAACTTCGGATCTCGTCATCGTAGAGACTTCAGACTTGGTTCATATTTTAGCTCATGGAAAGAAGCACCTTGCATGGACTTGACCTTGACCTTTGACCTTGACCTCTAAAAGTTCGCCCAAGGACAAAGTTTCCAAAAAAATAGAATTCAAGAAAATTAAAAGGGGACGTCATGAAAAAAGTTTGTGAGCCACCCGACATTTTCACACTGAGGTGCATCCTGTACCTGTATAACCAGAAAAGAGTGTAAACTCAAATGTCGTGCTTGAAAACTTGATATGATGATAAACACTAATACGTACACACGGCACACGCGGCCAGACAGGCAGCGTCACAGCCTCACACTAGTAAACTTTTAAGGTTCATTCCCCTACAGTGTGTCGTAGTACTAGTGTGGTGTCGCGAGTCATGTTTGTCCTGAGCCTCTACTGTTATGTTCTGGTGTGTTATGTACACATTTTGCCACCGCCATAACCAGGCACACGGCACACACACACCGCCACAACGCACAGCCCCCATGCAGCCCTCGCCTCCATCCTGCGGGCCCCGGTGCACACAGTCCCCGGCAGTCCTGTATCTTAAGATCTATGTACTAAAAGGTTGCCACAAAACGACCCCTACCTTACAGCGGCAGGCGTTCACAATTACAGCCTCCAGTCACCAGTGTGCACGGTGCAGCACTATGGCATGGCGCGGCAGCCATACTGACTTGCTACAATACAATAAAATACACGACTTTTGAATCTACACTTTTCTGGTTATATAGGTACAGGATACACCTCAGTATGAATGGTTGTTGGTTCCCAAACTTTTTTCACGTCGTTCTCTTTAATTTTCTACTACTCTTACTTGTTGAGGTCCCTCGCTACCCCCAAATAACTTCTTAGTGGTTATATAGGTACAGGATACACCTCAGTATGAAAATGGTTGGTGGGTTCACTTTTTTTTTTTTTTCGACTTTCTCTTTTTTCTCTTGGAAATACTTACTCCCCTTGGGCTTTACCACCTAAATAACGAAGTAGCCTGACGCTTCCCACCCACGAGCGGCAAAAGTCTGCTGGTGAGGGAGCACGCGTTTGAACATGCAAGGCCTCAAGGGCAAGCACGGGCGACTTCAAGGTTCAGAGAATATATTTTCTTTCTTTGGACCCTGGGCTACTTCACCCTCGCACCTACCCAGCCCGCGTCAAAAGCTGCACCGTGTAGCAGGCCCTGAGCAGTGACCTAACATGTACATGCACAGCTGCGCCTCTTAAGCAAATTGCGACTTGGGTGTCTGCACTGTGCACATAAATGTGCGCCGTTACAAGCCACGGCTGCTTCAGGTGCAGCCCTGCCGCCGCTGTCTGCCCGTTTTATTATTTTTTTATTTATTTATTATATACATATCTATATATATCTATATCTATATCTATCTATCTATCTATCTATCTATCTATCTATCTATCTATCTATCTATCTATCTATCTATCTATCTATATATATATATATATATATATATATATATATATATATATATATATATATATATATATATATATATATATATATATATATATATATATATATATATATATATATATATATATATATATATATATATATATATATATATATATATATATATATATATATATATATATATATATATATATATATATATATATATATATATATATATATATATATATATATATATATATATACACACACACACACACACACACACACACACACACACACACACACGTTTTCAATAAATTAAAGAAATTAAGGGCGCACAGAGCTACCACGCCCACTGACCTCCCAATCAAAATCTATAAGGAATTTGCCCCTGAACTTGCCACCCCCATTTGCTCCATAATAAATGCTTCACTTGAACAAAACACTTGCCCTAGCGACTGGAAAATTCCTTTGTCACTCCCATCCCCAAAATTTCCAGCCCACAGTCCCTTAATTAATGACCTAAGGCCAATCGCCATCACACCCGTTCCCAGCCTCATTTGTGAAGATTTTATTTTTAACTGGGCTTATGATGATATTAGTAGCCTCATAGACATCCAACAATTTGGCAACATGAAGCACTCCTCCACTCATTGCCTGGTCAGCTTTCTAGATTTCATACACAGCCACCTGGACAAACGTGACACCTCCCTTGCCCTTGCTTTTGTCGACTTCAGGAAAGCTTTTGACCTTGTAGACCACACTGTTGTCATTACTAAGGCCATTGAGCTGGGGCCTCACCCTAATTTAGTATCGTGGCTGACTGATTTCCTCAGCGCACGCCAGCAAATAGTTAGCTCCCAGCTGGGCCCGTATCCTCGACGACTATTAATACTAAACTTGGTATTAACTTTCGACTTTGGTATTAACTTCACTCTCAAAGTGTATCCTCAACAACTATTAGCCTAATACCTACTCTTAACTTTGGTATTAACTTGAGAGTGCTGGCGAGGACTTCTAAACACTTAATAGTAAAGTTAATAGTGAATCCCAGACCCAGACCCATATCAACATGGCCACCGGACTTCCTCGTCCAGCCCACCTCCGCAATTTAGAGTTTGATAGGGCGCTTTGGAACTGTATAACGATGGTGAACTTGTCAAGACATACATATTAGACCGTGCAGGAATGGAGTATGTGACTGATTTGGTGAGAAGAGAGCTACAAGATCCAGTTCAAAGGGAGCATTCCCTCACCCCGGGGTTGAAAGTGATTTTGACTTAAAGATACTTGGCTACTGGAAAAATGCTGCAGTGTTCAAGTGATGAATTTGGGGGTAAGCCAGAGTAGTGTAAGCAGGGTGATTGTGGCAACTCTGGCCGCCCTCAGTGACCCGTAGGTAGTCGGGAGGTTTATCCAGTCTCCCCTTGATAGGGTGGAGATCCGTGTAAAGCAAGCAGAATTCTACCAACTTGCCGGTGTTGTGGGAGTGATAGACTGCACCCATGTGAAAATAATGGCACCAAAGGAAAACGATATAGTTTATGTCACGCTAAAAAGCCTTGGTTTAATCACGCTTGTTCTCGTGCTGTCAATGATAGAGAGGTAGCTCACAAAAGATACCAGAGCCTTCAAACTAATGCTAATTATGAACTTTACATTTCTGCCCGAAATCGTGCCAAATCTATTCTCCGACTAACCAAAAATTCTTTCATTAATAGAAAATGTCAAAACCTTGCTTTCTCTAACTCTTCCCGTGACTTCTGGCATCTAGCCAAAAACATCTCCTCCAACTTCACTTCTTCATCTTTCCCTCCACTCCTCAGTCCTGACGGCAACACTGCCGTCTCATCTATCTCTAAGGCTGAACTCTTCTCTCAAACTTTTTCTAAAAACTCCACTCTGGACGATTCTGGGCATACTCCTCCTACTCATCCCCCCTCTGACTCCTTTATGCCTGTTATAAAGATTCTTCAAAATGATGGTTTCTATGCCCTCTCTGGCCTCAATCCTCAGAAGGCTTATGGACCTGATGGAGTGCCTCCTATTGTCCTTAAAAACTGTGCCTCCGTGCTGTCACCCTGCCTGGTCAAACTCTTTCGCCTCTGCCTGTCAACATCTACCTTTCCTTCTTGCTGGAAGTATGCCTTCATACAGCCTGTACCTAAGAAGGGTGACCGCTCCAATCCCTCAAACTGCCGTCCTATTGCTGTACTTTCTTGTCTATCTAAATCTTTTGAATCAATCCTTCACCGTAAGATTCAAAAGCACCTTTCCACTTCTGACCTATCTGATCGCCAGTATGGGTTCCGCAAGGGGCGTTCTACTGGTGATCTCCTCGCCTTCTTAACTGACTCTTGGTCATCCTCTCTTAGCCGTTTCGGTGAAACTTTTGCTATTGCGCTGGACATATCAAAAGCTTTTTGTTAATAGGGTCTGGCACAAATCTTTGCTTTCTAAACTACCCTCCTACGGTTTCTATCCTTCTCTCTGTACCTTTATCTCCAGTTTCCTTTCTGACCGTTCTATTTCTGCCGTGGTAGACGGTCACTGTTCTTCCAATAAATCTATTAACAGTGGTGTCCCACAGGGTTCTGTCCTATCTCCCACTCTTTTTCTGTTGTTCATTGATGATCTTCTTTCCAAAACGAACTGTCCTATCCATTCCTACGCCGATGATTCCACTCTGCATTATTCAACTTCTTTTAATAGAAGACCCACCCTTCAGGAACTTAACGACTCAAGGCTGGAGGCTGCAGAACGCTTAGCCTCAGACCTTACTATTATTTCCGATTGGGGCAAGAAGAACCTGGTGTCCTTCAACGCCTCAAAAACACAGTTTCTCCACCTATCCACTCGACACAATCTTCCAAACAACTATCCCTATTCTTTGATAACACCCAGCTATCACCTTCCTCAACACTAAACATCCTCGGTCTATCCTTAACTCAAAATCTCAACTGGAAACTTCATATCTCATCTCTTACTAAATCAGCTTCCTCGAGGCTGTTCTGTACCTCCGTCTCCGCCAGTTCTTCTCCCCTGCACAGTTGCTGTCCATATACAGAGGGGCTTGTCCGCCCTCGTATGGAGTATGCATCTCAGCTCTTCTGGACAGTGGGGCTAGGCAAAGGCTCGTCTCATCAGCTCTCCTCCTCATACTGATAGTCTTCTACCTCTAAAAGTCCGCCGCAATGTTTCCTCTCTTTCTATCTTCTATAGATATTACCACTCTGACAGCTCTTCTCAACTTTCTAACTGCATGCCTCCCCCTCCTGGCCCCGCTGCACTCGACTTTCTACTCATGCTCATCCCTATACTGTCCAAACCCCTTATGCAAGAGTTAACCAGCATCTTCACTCTTTCATCCCTCACGCTGGTAAACTCTGGAACAATCTTCCTTCATCTGTATTTCCTCCTGCCTACGACTTGAACTCTTTCAAGAGGAGGGTATCAGGACACCTCTCCTCCCGAAACTGACCTATCTTTCGGCCACCTCTTTGGATTCTTTTTGGGAGCAGCGAGTGGCGGGCTTTTTTTTTATTGATGTTTACTTTTTTGTGCCCTTGAGCTGTCTCCTTTGATGTAGAAAAAAAAAAAAAAAAATGTCAACAGAAAAAAAAAAATAAACATAGCTTGAACATACAATTAGTGTTTGATGCCTTTGTTATTGATTAAAATGTGGAATATTCGAGTTAAGGAAAACAAAACATGGGAAAAAAACTTTTATTTGTAGCAGAAAGGTACACGCATGCAAATGAAAAAGATGACATTAAAATTGCATTAAAATGTCATTTAGAATATGATTTATAATTATTGCTGCCGGTTATTTATATTGAGATAATGGTGGTAAGAAAGCTTGTTAGAGATGTCTGCCAGTGTGAGGGAGGAGGAACGAAAGGTCGAGGTGACCACATCGCGAACATCATGACTTATGAGTGAAGTAAAACGAGGTTATTTGGTTTCTGTTTACAAAGTTCCAAGTGGAAAAACAACTTTATTGTGAATTCAGTGTATACTTTTCTGGAGTATTGTGTTTACTGAGTGAATTGGTGACCAATCTGTTGCTATTTGTGTCTTGCTTGAAGATATTCGTCATTGGATTCAAAGCTATGGTATTAATGTGCAATAGTCATCATAACAAAATACGTAGTAATTAATTATATATGTCAACCTATTTATTTTCATGAGATCATGGGATGACCACTGAAAAACATAGCTTTTTATCTTGGCTCCATTACAAATTCAGTATATAATTACTCTATTAGTGGAATCTAGTTTTCAGCATCTTTTATTATTATGCCAATATTCTAAGCACTCAGCTTGCAAACATGCTTAGGTTTATGTTGTCTGCTTGGGTCGGACTTATGTGAACACTTTACCAAGTGACCTAAGATTACTCAATGCTCGCAAAGCTATGGTATTAACGTGCAATGGTCATCATACCAAAATACGTAGAAATTAATTACATATGTCAACCTAATTATTTTCATGAGATCATGGTATGACCGCTGAAAACATAGCTTTTTTTATCTTAGCTCCATTACAAATTCAGTATATAATTATTCATATATTCAATAAAGTAGTGGAATCCAGTTTTCAGCATCTTTTATTATTATGCCAATATTCTAAACACTCAGCTTGCAAACACGCTTAGGTTTATGTTGTCAGCTTGGGTCGGACTTAGGTGAACACTTTACCAAGTGACCTAAGATTACTCAATGCTACCATATAGGTATACTACATCTTTGATTGTGAGTTCATCAGAGAGCACTGGAGGGCAGCATGAGTCTAATTAGGTGCTAATGAATATCCTGCCTGCATCACAGACTACATAAACACAAAATATGATCAGTGCCTCAATGTGTTATAAGCTCATTATGGTAAATATCAATATATATATATATATATATATATATATATATATATATATATATATATATATATATATATATATATATATATATATAAAACTGTCTGCCCTAATGTCCCTCCCACTTTTGAAGGCCAAATGACGCCCCTGATTGTAACAACGCATCTTGTAACACCCATGACTGGGTGCCGGTGCAAATCTCCTCATTTAACACCGAGAAATTAATCTAGGCTCTAGGGAACTCGGAAAAATCCAAGTTAGAGAGATTGAACCAGTGACCTTCGACATACAAAGCCATGTCTGTCAGTCGAGCCAATAAAGGTAAAGGTAAAGTTGGGGCATACGCTATAGCAGCGCGTGGCCTCGGTGCTCATCTCTGTAACATTGGGCCTTGAGCCTGTGGTGAGAGGGAGCCCATTACCCCGGGACACAGGGCCAGTGTGACATCCGGGTTACCACAGTTTCCCCAGGTAGTCATTTATCGACCAGCCCGAGAGGGAAGATGCTCAGCTGGGTGAGCTGCACGCCGACTGCCCAGGCCGGGATTCGAACCCGGGCCCGCGTAGAAGCCAGGCATGCTGACCACTAGACCACGGAGGCGTATTGGAGCCCAATCTCAAGTGAACCCACTCACAATGGCACACAATTTTTTTTCCGGTAAATTTTGTGCTTTGAATGAATTTGCTAATCATTTCTGTCGAAAAACAGCACAAATTATTTTTCACCCCTTCCACCCTAACCTCCTCAGTAATAAAAAAAAAAGTGACAAAATCATAGCCTTGAGGCAGTAATATTCAGCCCCAGCATCAAAAATTTTTCTGCTGCCCTATGAAAGGCATCTCTTAACTCCGATGAAGTAGGTGGTGACTGTGGTGGAGCAGCTTCATTGTCATCCCTTGCAGTGGCAGGTGTCATAGGGCCAGCAGATGATGAAGCAGTGGCAGGTGTCATTGGGCCAGCAGATGATGAAGCAGTGGCTGGTGTCATTGGGCCAGCAGATGATGAAACAGTGGCTGGTGTCATAGGGCCAGCAGATATTGAAGCAGTGGCTGGTGTCATAGGGCCAGCAGATGATGAAACAGTGGCTGGTGTCATAGGGCCAGCAGATGATGAAACAGTGGCTGGTGTCATAGGGCCAGCAGATGATGAAACAGTGGCTGGTGTCATAGGGCCAGCAGATGATGAAACAGTGGCTGGTGTCATAGGGCCAGCAGATGATGAAACAGTGGCTGGTGTCATAGGGCCAGCAGATGATGAAGCAGTGGCTGGTGTCATAGGGCCAGCAGATGATGAGCAGTGGCTGGTGTCATAGGGCCAGCAGATATTGAAGCGGTGGCTGTTGCCGGAGCAGCTAATGGTATCTTTTCCACAAGTAATGAACAATATGCTGGGATGGTCTCTAGCAATACTGATAAAGTGTGTATCTACAAAGAATATGAATTTAAGGGTAATTAATAAATTGTTTTAATAAGAATATAAAAGTTTTTGCCAAAAACATACAGGCCAGTCAATATTTCACTGCTTGACTGTTGCTGTCCTATCCCTAGCACATCATGTCAATGCTGAATGGCTCTGGTACCCCTTCAAATACATGAGACGAGCAGCCTATGATGTCATACACCAGTTTATCTACCACAGTTAATGTCATAGTTATATAGGCAGGCGCCTGCGTATCTGTGGTGCCACACGTGTGGGGCACTCAGGTGCTGGGGGAAATGTCATTGTTATGAAGGGGCAGGGGTAAACCAGTGTATGCTGTGAGGCCTTGGTGTGGAAGTTCCCTGCCTGAACTGTGCAGCTAATCCCCCATACAGTGAGGGCCTTTTTTACTCCCTCAGGGGCTGTGCAGCTGAGAGAGTGGTGTGCATGAGTGTGAGTGTGTGAGTAAGTGTGTGCCTGTCTTGGCTAAAACCCTTCACTGGGGGAAGACAATCAAGGTATTTAGATAGATTGATAGTCATTGACAGATGAACATTAAAAAAAATTCTATATCAAATATGCAGTTCACTGCTATGAACTTATTAACTTTAAGCTGAAATAAAGGCATTGTGGCCAGTATAGCTGCATTCTGTGAGCACATAAAAAACTAACTAATATAAGTTTTACATTTAAAGACATAACAACTAAAAAAAATTACCAGTCTGCCGCTGCTCATTCTTGCACTTAGCAATGCAAGGCTTTGATTTTTGTTGTACGTTGTACCAACGCCTCTCACAGTCATCCTGCGTACGGGGTCCACTCCCAGGGAAGGCACTGTCAGGGTATAAATGTGAAGCAAGTTTCTTAATCGTTTCACTATGGCATGCTTTTTATTTCCCATACCTTCTCCAATAACATTTAATACATGCTGTGATGGAAAGCTAAATCAGTACCAATATTTTATTTACATGCATCATAAGACATTAACTTTTTAGTTGTTATGAACATGGCCATAAATACTACTTTTCATTACCTACTTTTCTAAAATGCTTTTCTCTAAGTAGGAGGATATTACACAATACAGCTATACAAAAAAATTCAAAGCATTAATCTTAATTCCATTCTTTTGAGTACTTCTAACCTAACATTATATCACCAGAAACTGTTTGACCAATGCTATCAAAATAATATTTTAATCTTACTTTACCATTCTCATCAAATCTACCTATTCCGATATAGTCTTAACATAAAATATTTGTAAAAGTGTTGAGAGTCTGGCATGCCCAACCCACCCACCCCCCAAAAAAATCTAAATAAGGAATAAATAAAATAACAGGTAAATATGACTTGACTCTCTTATACTAACCCCCTTTCCACCCTAACAAACTTGGGGACCTACCATGTTAGGTTAGGACGTGTTTGGTAGGACATGTTTAGCAGGAGTTGGTTTAGTTATGTTAGATTGTTGAGGGAGTGGGGGTTGCAGCAGAAATGGTCATGATGATGCTATTCACATGGAGCAGTAGGAAAAAGTATGTCGTGTTTGGAAACTCTGTGGTTGTGTTTGTATACAAAAATACCCATTTGACGAGGTTAGGTTAGTTTGCAAGTTACTTGAATCATGGATATGTAAATATGTAACAAAAAAAAAATAAAAGCGTTAACCTTAATTTCATTATCTTGAGTACATTCCAATCTAACATTATATCACCATAGTCTGTTTGGCCAATGCTATAAATATACTATTTTAATCTTACTTTACCGTTCTCACGAAACCTACCTATTCCCATATAGTCTTGACATAAAGTACTTGTAAAAGTGTCCATAGTCTGGCATGCCTAGCATCCCCCCCCAATAAAAATAAATAAAGAATAAAAAAAGGGCAAATATGCCTTAACTATCTATACCAACCCCCTCTTCCCCCTCAACACACTTGGCATGTTAAGTTAGGATGTGTTCGGTAGGACGGGGCAGGTTTGGCACTTGGGGACCTACCATGTTAGGTTAGGATGTGTCAGGTAGGACATGTTTAGCAGGAGTTGGTTTAGTTATGTTAGATTGTTGAGGGAGTGGGGGTTGCAGCAGAAATGGTCATGATGATGCTATTCACGTGAAGCAGTAGGAAAAAGTATGTTCTGTTTGGAAACTCTGTAGTTGTGTTTGTATACAAAAATACCCATTTGACGAGGTTAGGTTAGTTTGCAAGTTACTTGAATCATGAATATGTGAATATGTAACAAAAAAATAAAAGCATTAACCTTAATTTCATTATCTTGAGTACATTCCAATCTAACATTATATCACCATAATCTGTTTGACCAATGCTATAAATATACTATTTTAATCTTACTTTACCATTCTCACAAAACCTACCCATTCCCATATAGTCTTGACATAAAGTACTTGTAAAAGTGTCCATAGTCTGGCATACCTAGCATCCCCCCCTCCAATAAAAAAATAATAAAAAAATAAAAATAAATAAAGAATGAAAACAGGGCAAATATGCCTTAACTATCTATACCAACCCACCTCTTCCCCCCCAACAAACTTGGCATGTTAAGTTAGGATGTGTTCGGTAGGACAGGGCAGGTTTGGCATGGTTAGGTTTAGTTATGTTAGGTTGTTGAGGGAGAGGGGGTTGTGGCAGAAATGGTCATAATGAAACTATTCAGATACAGAATGAAAAGGTATGTTCTGTTTGGAAGGTCAGTGGTTGTGTTATTATGCAAAAAATACCCAATTGATTAGGTTAGGTTAGTTTGTAAGCTGATTGAACCATGAATATGTGATTACCAACCTTGTTACAGCTTCTGCCACTTCAGTCCACGCTCTCTTCTTATCCTCAGGGGTGATACTCTTCCCATAACACCCTCTGATTATACGTATTTTTTCTTGAATTTGATGTAAGAAGACCGTTTCATCTGGCGACCAATTAAACTTACTCCTTTTCTGCGCTGGTTCTCCGGCCCGTAGATGTGCTCATTGAGGCAGATGACGTGGTTATGGTGCGGTAATTTCAGCAGAGCAAGTCGTGACGCAGGAGGGGAGATACGGGTATTGACGAGTGACGGAGTAAAAGCAGCCTTTGAGGCTGCTTCTATCTGCCACAAAACTCAGTATTTTCTTGTGTTTGCCATTTATTATGTTTCTGTTGTACATTTATACATCTTTTCTTTATTTTTCTTTTGAAATATATACTTAATTCATGTCGGATGTTTACGTTTTGCACGGAGGCGTCCTTAGCAACGAGCCCGCCATAAAGAATAAGAAGATAATAGTAGCCAGGGATTTGCTAATACCTACACTCAAAGTTGGCGAGGATAGCTTTTACTCTTAATTAATAATTTGAAACTATTAACTTTGATAGTAACTTTAAGAGTAAAAGTTAATAGCTCTCGAGGATACGGGCCCAGGGCTCGGTCTCCCCTCCTCTTGAGCTGACGTGTGGCGTCCCGCAAGGCACTAAAATTGGTCTGCTTTGCTTCTTGGTGCTCATTAACGACTCTCTCATGGACACACCGCATCGCTGGAAATAAGTTGACGACAGCACCTTGGCCGTCCCCGTCAACAACAGGGATCCAGACTATGCACCTCTTCAAGCGTCGCTCGACAACCTTCAGGCATGGACGGTGGACAACAGTGCCACTATCAACCACACCAAGACCATGGTGATGCACGTCACGCTGACTGCTCTTCTGAACTTGCTAACTGCATGCCTCCCCCCTTCCCGCGGCCCCGCTGCACTCGACTTTCTACTCATGCTCATCCCTATACTGTCCAAACCTCTTATGCAAGAGTTAACCAGCATCTTCACTCTTTCATCCCTCACGCTGATAAACTCTGGAATAATCTTCCTTCATCTGTATTTCCTCCTGCCTACGACTTGAACTCTTTCAAAAGGAGGGTATCAGGACACCTCTCCTCCCGAAACTGACCTCTCTTTTGGCCACCTCTTTTGATTCTTTTTTTGGGAGCAGCGAGTAGCGGTTTTTTTTTTATTATTGTTTTCTTTTTTTGTGTGCCCTTGAGCTGCCTCCTTTGTTGTAAAAAAAAAAAAAAGCACACACACACACACACACACACACACACACACACACAGAAAAGTTACACACATACACACACATAAGCTACACACACACATACACACACATAAGTTACACACACACACACACACACACACACACACACACACACACACACACACACACACACACACACACACACACATAAGTTACACATAAGTTACACACACACACACACACACACACACACACACACACACACACACACACACACACACACACACACACACACACACACACACACACACACACACACACACACACACGCACACACACACTTAATCTACACTTTATCCTCCTCCTCCTCCCCCCCCTCTTCCTCCTTCTCCTTCCACACATACCATACATACCACATGGGTGGGCGGGCGAACCACTACATGTTGTGCAAGAGGAAAGAGACCTCGGGGTCACCATCAGCAGTGACTTGAAACAAATAAAACACTGCAAGTCCGCCTGTAAGAAAGCCAATACAATGCTTGGGTTCATATCGAGGAACTTCGAATACAAGACGCCGGGAGTTATGTTATCCTTGTACAATTCGCTGGTAAGGCCCCACCTGGAATACGCCGTGCAATTCTGGTCTCCTAATTACAGGAAAGACATTGAATTACTTGAGAGAGTACAGCGCCGCGCCACGAAGATGATACCATTACTGAGGACGAAGCCCTATGAAGAGCGACTCGAGCGACTCAACCTTTTTACGTTGGAAAAGAGACGCCTGCGGGGAGACATGATACAAGTCTTTAAGTACCTGAACAAGCTCAGCAACGTTGATCACTCCAAACTCTTCACGCTACAAACCAACCTGAGAACAAGAAACAACGGAAAAACAATTCAAGCAAGGCGATGCAATACCGACATCGGCAGGAGTTATTTCTCGAATAGAGTTGTTCGCCACTGGAACAGCCTTCCTGCAGAAGTGGTTAGCGCAGAGACCATCAACTCCTTCAAGAAACGCATTGATCGCCACTTTGCTGCATCGGGAGTGAACTGAACGTTCCCAAGAGTAGATACACAAGTGCTTTAATCCTTCCCTGCAAGCCACTCCTATGGCAAACGGATTGATTGAATCACTGAACGCAGGCAGCCTTGTAATGAGCCAACAGGCTTTCTGCTGCCTGCTAGTCCATGTTTCCATGTTTCTCCCTCCTCCTCTTCCTCCTTCTCCCCCTGCAGTTTTTCCATGCTGCATGGTTCTTTTTCTTTTCTTGCCAGCTTTGGCTGGAGGGATGGGGGGGTGGGGAGGAACTATCGCCTTTGCTGTCCTTCATCTTCCACCTTTGATTAGATAGTTAGTGTAGCTTGTCACAAACAGCCTCGTAAGGACCAGCAGGTCTGCTGTTGTTTGGTCTTTCTTTGTGCTCTTTTGTGTTCCTCTTCCTCCTTCTCTTCCTCATCTTCCTTCAGCATTGAGGGCCCTGCCGTATGATTAACGACTCAGGCGACTCTTCTTCCGCCTCCGAGGAGATATGATACAGGTGTCCACGTAATGAAAAAGTTCAGAAACGTCGACCACTTGAATTTTTTAAGCTAAAACCTAACTTAGGAACTAGAAACAACGATCTACATATTCAAGAGAGGCGATGTAGCACAGACATTGGCAGGAGTTTCTTCTCAAACCGAGTCATCCGCCTTTGGAACAATCTTCCCTCAGAAGTAGTAAATGCGAATACCATCAACTCCTTTAAAAATCGAATCGACCATCATTTCTTTGCAACAGGAGTAAACTGAATACCGAGGTGCTTTCATCTGCTCTGCGGCACCAAGGGGCTGTAAACCATAGAGCGGCCAGCCTCGTAATGGGCCAGTAGGCTTTCTGTTGCCTGAACTTCCATGTTTCCTCCTCCTCTTCCTCCTCCTCCTCTTCCTCCTCCTCCTCCTCCTACACTATAATTATAAAGTGTATATAGTGAGAGCCGATAAGAATTGGCAGTCTTTTTGTAATGAGTAAGAAGAGGAAGAAGAGGAAGATGGGGAGTATAGAAGAAGGAGGATAAGGAGGAGGAGTAGGAGGAGGAGGAGGGAGTGAAGAGAGAAGGTGAAATACATGAGAAGACAATGGGAGAGATAGGTACAAGAAACAGACAGACGGACAGATAGATAGATAGAAAGACAGATAGACAGAGAGATAGAGAGAAAGTGGCGTTAATTATTAGGAATAAGGAGAGAATGAAGTAAGAGGATTTTTTTTTTTTTTTTACAGCAAGGGCGACAGCACAAGGGCACAAAAAAAGGAAACAACAATAAAAAAAAGCCCGCTACTCGCTGCTCCTGTAAAAAATCCTAAGAGGTGGCCGAAAGAGCAGTCAATTACGTGAGAAGAGGTGTCCTGATACCTTCCTCTTGAATGAGTGTAAGTCGTAGGCAGAAGGAAATACAGATGAAGGAAGCTCGTTCCAGAGATTACCAGCGTGAGGGATGAAAGAGTGAAGATGCTGGTTAACTCGTGCGTAAGGAATTTGGACAGTAAAGGGATGAGCTTGAGTAGAAAGTCGTGTGCGGCGGGGCCGCATGAGAGGGGGAGGCATGCAGATAGAAAGTTCGGAGGAGCAATAAGCGTGAAAATATCGATAGAAGATAGAAAGGGAGGCAACATGGCGGGGGAGTTTGAGAGGTAGAAGACTATCAGTATAAGAAGGAGGAGAGTATGAGGAGCGAGAGCTGATGAGACAAAGAGCCTTAGACTCCACTCTGTCCAGAAGAGCTGTGTGAGTGGAGCCCCCCCACACGTAAGATGTATACTCCTTACGAGGGCGGACAAGGCCCCTGTATATGGACAGCAACTGTGCGGGGGAGAAGAACTGGCGGAGACGGTACAGAACGCCCAGCCTCGAGGAAGCTGATTAACAGTTTCCAGTTAAGATTTTGAGTTAAGGACAGACCGAGGATGTTTAGTGTTGAAGAAGGTGACAGCTGAGTGCTGTCCAAGAATAGGGGATAGGTGTTTGGAAGATTGTGTCGAGTTGATAGGTGGAGAAACTGGGTTTTTGAGGCATTGAAGGACACAAGGTTTCCTCTACCCCAATCGGAAATGATAGCAAGGTCTGAGGTTAAGCTTTCTGCAGACTCCAGTCATGTAATTCCTGTTGAGAGGGTTTTCTGGAGTCATCAGGGTATGAATGGATAGGACAGTTTGTTACAAAAAGAAGATCATTGATGAATAATAGGAAGAGAGTGGATGATAGGACAGAGCCCTGTGGAACACCACTGTTAATAGGTTTAGGAGAAGAACAGTGACCGTCTACCAGAGCAGAGATAGAGCAGCCGGAGAGGAAACTGGAGATAAAGGTACAGAGAGAGGGATAGAATCCGAAAGAGATAAGAGCATATAAAGTGCAGAGACCACCTTAGATACCAGTACCCTTAAGGAGAAGCAGGCAGTGGCAGGGCGGGACTTGCGGCAATGAGCGTGAACTGAATCAGGTCAGGTCTGATGTACCGCAGGCCGGCACTGGCTGCCTCTAAAGTCTAAAGGGTGCTGCGAGGGTGACGTTACTGGTAGTGGGGTGACAGGCTCGGACAAGAAGGAATGTATTAGTGTTAGGGGCCTGGTGATAGTTTGGCAAGGCTCTGCACCGTGAACGTGAAAACCACACCTGAGAACCGGACCCATCACCCTCGTGGCCTTGGGGAAAAGTTGTTGACAAGACTTTGGTGGAGGTTGTGTTAGCATTGCCATGGGTAGTGTTATGAGCCTGGTGATAGTTTGGCAAGGCTTTGGTGGAGGTTGTGTTAGTATTGCCATGGGTAGTGTAATGAGCCTGGTGATAGTTTGGCAAGGCTTTGGTGAAGGTTGTGTTAGTATTGCCATGGGTAGTGTTATGAGCCTGGCGATAGTTTGGCAAGGCTTTGGTAGAGGTTGTGTTACCATTTCCGTGGGTAGTGTTAAGGGCCTGGCGATAGTTTGGCAAGGGTTTGGTGGAGGTTGTGTTAGCATTTCCTTGGATAGAGTTATGGGCCTGGTGATAATTTGGCAAGGCTTTGGTGGAGGTTGTGTTAGTATTGCCATGGGTAGTGTTATGGGTCTGGTGATAGTTTGGCAAGGCTTTGGTGGAGGTTGTGTTAGCATTTCCTTGGGTAGTGTTATGGGCCTGGTGATAGTTTGGCAAGGGTTTGGTGGAGGTTGTGTTAGTATTGCCATGGGTAGTGTTATGGGCCTGGTGGAAGTTTGACAAGGCTTTGTTGGAGGTTGTGTTAGTATTGCCATGGGTAATGTTATGAGCCTGGTGATAGTTTGACAAGGATTTGGTGGAGGTTGTGTTAGTATTGCCATGGGTAATGTTATGAGCCTGGTGATAGTTTGACAAGGATTTGGTGGAGGTTGTGTTAGCATTGCCATGGGTAGTGTTATGGGCCTGGTGATAGTTTGGCAAGGCTTTGGTGGAGGTTGTGTTAGCATTTCCTTGGGTAGTGTTATGGGCCTGGTGATAGTTTGGCAAGGCTTTGGTGGAGGTTGTGTTAGCATTTCCATGGGTAGTGTTATGGGCCTGGCGATAGTTTGGCAAGGCTCTGCACCGTGAACGTGAAATCCACCCATGAGAACCCGACTAATCTCCCTCGTGGCCTTGGGACATACAGGTTGTGAGAGCCGAAATCGTATTAGAATACTCGTCTAAGTGGCAACCGAGATAGTTTAGGAGCCCTGCGGTGAGTGACAATGGGACATATTTTTAGAAAAGGTTTTAAATGTTTACTGCCACAGAAGGCTGAGGCGTTGAGTGAGTTTAAGGAGCCACCCCGTGCACGCTGACTGACCTCCCGCAGACGTTCATGTTATAAGAGGACGTAGCTGAGCGAGGCATCAGACAGGGAAAGTGATGAATACATTGCCAGTAAAATATCATGATCTCTCTCTCTCTCTCTCTCTCTCTCTCTCTCTCTCTCTCTCTCTCTCTCTCTCTCTCTCTCTCTCTCTCTCTCTCTCTCTCTCTCTCTCTCTCTCTCTCTCTCTCTCTCTCTCTCTCTCAGTCTAGCCCAACCTACGGAAGGGTGTAGACGTGTGGCTGTCTGCTCCGAGCAACACTTCGTCACTGCCAACCCGGCTCTCCACACAGCCCTTCAGGCTTAGGTTTAGAGTAATAAAGTTAGGTGTCCACACTCCCCCGGTGTCAGCTTTGCCAGTCATTTCCTTCTCCCTTTAGGGACCAGGGTACTTGTCCCTGGTCCAGCTATCGGGCCACCCTCCAGTAGGGGTGGAGGAGCACCAGACCGACCTCCTTCACCTGAATGAGCACCACCGCCTGAACGATCACCCCCGCCTGAACGACTACTGCCACCCATCACCACTGCTCGTTGACCCACTCCATGCCAAATTCCTAATAATTCACTCAGACGACATCAAACTTTCAACTCTGAATCGATTTATGATAAAAAAAAATGTTACTGACGGCCAGGCAGGCGCGGTCAGTAACGTAAAGAGGCCTGCCTGTGGAGACCTGCTCGTTGAAACATTCCTCCCCTCACAAGTACGTGACTTGATGAAGCTTCGGATGTTTCACTGCTACAAGGTTGCTGTCTCGATTCCGGTGAACATGAATTCATGTAAGGGTGTTGCCACCCATCCCGATTTCATTGTCATGGAAGTGGATGACATCCTTGAGCAGATGATGGATCAAGGCGTAATTGAAGCCCGCCACGTAACTCGCCTTGTCAGTAAAACGAGGATTAAGACCGCCACCGTTGTTTTCACCTTTGCCGGCTCTGCTCTCCCTCAGAAAGTAGAAGTTGGCTACGAGATGAAAGAATGTAGACCGCACATCCCCAACCGCCTTCGTTGTTTCAAGTGTCAGTTGTATGGACACCATGGAAGCGCTTGTCGTTCTCCGAAGCTTTTCTGTTCCAGATGAGCTGGAGAGGGTTGCAAGGTCGAGGAATGCGTATCTCTGACCGAAAAGTGCCGTAACTGTGAGGGTGCTCACTCCACCACCTCGCGGGACTGCCCCGCTTGGAAGGTGGAGAAAGAGGTCTGCACAGTTAAGGCTACTGATGGCATTTCTTACTTCGATGCAAGGAAGAAGGTGAAGGCTGTGCATGACACGCCAGCACCGACTGTTTCCTTCGCATCGGTGGTAAATGCCAAGCCAGAGATGCATTCTGTGTCTGTCCAAACTGACCCGACTCCGCCATCTCCACCCCCCTCTACCCCCACACCTGCTTCTCTCACAGCTAAAACTGCTGCCACCACCACCAACTCAACACCCAACACTAGCTCTGTCTCTACTACCACTGCTGCTGATGCCTACTCCAACTACTCTAATGCTGTCACCAGTCCTTCTGTCAAGCCGAAGGACGACAAGGGTGATTGCATTAACCTCACCACCCTCCAAAAAACTCGTGCTGCTGTCAACCCTGAGCCCGCGGGAAAGCGGCGTGGATGAGACACTGCCTCCTCCCGAGGCAGGTCTCCCTCACGCTCCCTCTCCTCGAGCTAGAGGAAGCTCGTGATAAATGAGCCCATGGAGGACTCCACTGGTAATGACCAGAAGAGGTCCTCTGGCGGCCGATCTCCCGGCGAAGGGAAGCGGCGACGCAAGAAACCTAAGAACACCGGCCAACCCCGCTCCTCATAAACCATGGCTTTCACGGTACTGCAGTGGAATTCTAGAAGCTTGCGGAATAAAGAACACAATTTAGCACTGTTAATTAACTTACACAGGCCGTCCGTTAAAACACTACCACTCGTATAGAAGACACGTAGGTCACGGTGTTGCCGTGTACACCCACAAAACACTGCCACAAACAGAAGTGAGTTTGAACTCTACTCTGGAAGTTGTCGCGTGCAGAGTAAAATTCAATGACACGTATCTGGCTATTTGTTCTCTATACTGTCCACCTCATGGCCGCATTGATGATGGTGCACTCACTTCACTTTTAGACCAACTACCCCGCAATAAATTAATTTTGGGCGATTTTAACGCACATCATCATCAATAGGGATGTCTGAGGTGTGATGGTCTCGGAGAGCAAGTAGTTGACATCCTGCTCCACACAAACCTCTGTCTTCAAAACAACGGAAGTGCGACTCGTGTAGATGATCGGACAGGCAACGCGTCCGCCATCGACCTGTCTATAGCCTCCCCGGGTATACACGCTGACTGTACCTGGGGTACTTTCGACGACTCCTTGGGTAGTGACCACCTACATATCTGCATTTCTTATTCACGCGACATTGTCACACCACCTCCGCCAACTAAATTTATCTTAAGAAGGCAGACTGGGAGTCCTTCTCAAGGATCGTCGATATTGATATATCCGGAGATGACATAGATGCTAAGGTCGATAGTGTGCAACATTCCATCCTACACGCCGCACAGGCTACCATTCCAACAACTTCCACAATTCACACAAAGCGTGCAATCCCATGGTGGACACCAGAGTGCCGATAAGCACTCCGAGAACGCAATAAGCGATACAGGATCTTTAGTAAACAGCCCACTAATTCCAACTTCATAGCATTCAAAGTGGCACGGGCTAAAGCAAGGAGACAAATAAGAATATGTAAACGCAACTCCTGGCGTAACTATGTATCCACAGTGAATCGCTTCACCTCCCCTCAACCTCAACCTTCTGGTCCACAGTACGCTGCCTCGATAACAAAAGAACATTCAACCCCATCACCACCCTCACCATAAACAATAGCACCATCGACGATCCTGTGGATCATAGCTAACACCATGGCCAGGAGTTTTTCCAACTTTAGCAGCTCGGCCAACTACGACCCTGCCTTCCAGCACCACAAGCAGGCGGCCGAACAAAATAACATAGACTTTGCCACGGAAGACGTAAACTCTGCCTACAACACCGAGTTTACGATGAATGAGCTTCTCCTTGCGCTAAAGACCTGTAAAGGCACCAGTCCCGGACCTTCCACGGTCACGTACGGTATGATTCAGTATCTTGGCCAGGACAACCTGACCAAGCTGTTAGCATTGTACAATGAGCTCTGGACGTCTCGAACGTTTCCAAACTCATGGCACTTTGCGCACGTCATACCGATATTGAAGAGTTCTAGCCGCCTTACGGATCCCAGTTCGTTTCGTCCTATTGCTTTAACGGAGTGCTTATGTAAGGTCATGGAATGGTAAATAAAAGGCTACTTTTTTCTTGAAGTCAAAAATAAATGTTAAATGATCAACAGTGTGGCTTTCGAAAATATTGAAGCACAATGGATCATCTAATGAATTTGGAGCAATGTATTTCAGAGGCATTACCCAAGAAAGAATTCATGATAGGGGTGCTTCTCGACATCCACAAAGCCTTTGACATGACATGGCGACACGGAATTCTCATGAAGCTGCACCCTTACGGTTTAAGCCCATGGCGCCGGAGGCGGAGGTCCACCAGCACTTCCGTGGCCTGCTCGCCAGTTACCAAAACTCCCACCACGTGTACACTGCCGGCTCCAAGACGGATGAATGTGTGGGTGCAAGTGTGTGGTCGAGTGACTGTGCCTTCAGGTATCGGCTGCCGAACCATACATCTGTCTTCTCCTCAGAACTTTTTGCTACTGATAAAGCCATAGATTATGCAACAAATTCTCACCATAATTGTCATTAAATTTTCCGACTCAATGTCAGCCCTCTAGGCCATTGAGTCTTTGCAAACTGACACAAATGAAATACAGGTTTGTATCATCAATAAACTCTACTCATGTCACAAGTCCATATCACTGCAACATACACGGCAATGAGCAGGCAGACGCCTTGGCTAAATCGGCTGTCGAACTCGAGCGGACCTGGAAAGTCCCTCGTGATCTTCAGTAGAGTTTCTCTCTTGGGAAAACATCAATACATCTTCTGTAGCAAAGTCAATGGACCGACCTGGCTCTTAACACCGTCAAACCAACGCTAGGCGAGTGGAGCACCGCAAATCGTTCCACTCGCCGCGACGAAATAGTCCTAAGTCGGGAGCGCATGAACTGCACCCGGCTCACACACCTGACCCCTTACATCAATAGAACATTTCCACCGATATGTCAGACTTGTGATGCCATACTGTCTATCAGTCACCTCATCTTGCACTGCAGTAGATTTACCCGTGAACGCAGTCCACTGGTAAACTACTGCAGAGCGAGGGATATTCCCATCACCATGGACGCCGTCCTTGGGGATGGGAGTCCCGAGGTGACCGATATATTGATGCTTTTCTTAAGAGAGACCCGCTTGATCGACGAGATGTGACGACACTATATATATATATATATATATATATATATATATATATATATATATATATATATATATATATATATATATATATATATATATATATATATATATATATATATATATATATATATATATATATATATATATATATATATATATATATATATATATATATATATATATATATATATATATATATATATATATATATATATATATATATATATATATATATATATATATATATATATATATATATATATATATATATATATATATATATATATATATATATATATATATATATATATATATATATATATATATATATATATATATATATATATATATATATATATATATATATATATATATATATATATATATATATATATATATATATATATATATATATATATATATATATATATATATATATATATATATATATATATATATATATATATATATATATATATATATATATTACTGTTGTGGTCTACGTGATAACCTACAGGTGATGCATGTAAAATCGATCTATATGTTATCTCATTTTTATATGCGATGTTGGTCTATTGCTGGGCCACACAGCCCTGTGTGTGTGAATGTGGTATTCCTGTGTGCCCGCCCACCCCTATTTAGCTAGCTTTGGATAGGCCCCCTTAGATGTATTTATTTAATTTTCTTCTTTTTGCTAAGCTATGTGGATGAGCTGAATGAATGACTGTATGAATGAGGCTGATGAAAGAATATAAATAAAAATAAAAATAAACAAAACCTATAAACTGAAAAAAATATGGCCTTATAGCCCAGCCAGGGCTGATGGCCAAGAAAATCTCTCTCTCTCTCTCTCTCTCTCTCTCTCTCTCTCTCTCTCTCTCTCTCTCTCTCTCTCTCTCTCTCTCTCTCTCTCTCTCTCTCTCTCTCTCTCTCTCTCTCTCTCTCTCTCTCTCTCTCTCTCTCTCGCTCTCTCTCTCTCTCTCTCTCTCTCTCTCTCTCTCTCTCTCTCTCTCTCTCTCTCTCTCTCTCTCTCTCTCTCTCTCTCTCTCTCTCTCTCTCTCTCTCTCTCTCTCTCTTGCCAAAGAGAATTACTTTAAATCAAACTTAATCGAGTCATTAGGCGGTGCTCATAACACATGGGAAATAATACACTGGCTTATAGGTAGGAGGATGAATCAATTACCAACATATTTTACTTGTATGTAAAAATAGACGTGTAACTATGCTCATGAAACTACAGAATACTTTAATGTATATTTTAGAAGTCCTGGAAGTTAACTTACTGAAACAGAAGATACTCATGTGTTATTTAGACATTTTCTACCACCCCCTGTTCCCTATTCCTGGTACCGAGGACACCTAAACGGGCGCAAGCTACTCCCGGTACGTTTTATACGAGAAGCGAGGAGGGCACTGCAAGCCCACCAAAGACCCTCCCCGTGTCCTCACTCTATGTTTCCCTATTGTCCCTTCATCATTAGAGAGTAGTTCAGCATGCTATCTAAAGACAAATCCTCTTACTGTTGTTACGTCACCAGTGTCGAAACACTGGTGTGGTCAGGGGTCTTGGGAAAGTTTAAAAAAAAAAGACAAAACAAAAACTGGGTTGGATGGACCTCAAACACCAGGTTCTTTTCCCCTGAACCGAACAACAATAAAAGGAAAATGAATAATTTAAAACAAAACTACTAAAAGACTATATATTTACAAAGTTTATATTTATATTAATTACACAAGAAAAGTAAACCCATGATTGCCTTAGCAGACACTCCTTTAAAAACATGAAAACGGGTAAACGCAAAACACAAAAGCACAAACATTATTGAAAACACGTGGACGAGGGGCAGCATTGAACACAAAGGCAAACGCGTGATAAACACGAAAACACTAAAAGATGGCACACGAAAACACACACAAAATAAAAACCTTACCTTGAAACATTAACGACTCTCTCTCTCTCTCCCGTAAAAGAAAACACACGCTTGCAGGCGTGGAAAAACTGCAGAAGGCGCTGCAGGGAAACAAAAGGGGAGAGAGAGGAGCCGGCCTCCCTTCTATCTCGACGTGAACGGTGCGGGAACAGACAAGAGAAGGCAGAGTGACCTCGGGTCACTCCTTATATTGGGGTGACTGCCGCCTCGCCGCCCACGAGCGGGCTGCAAGACGTCTCCGGCGGTGCGGGACAAAAAACTCCCCCCACGACCGCTCAAAATACATTGTAAGTGCAGTCAGTTTGACTGTATAACGGCGAAGAGAGGAATAGAGAGAACACTGATGATGGTAGTAGAAAGCACAAAGCCGACCCTCCGTATGACCATAGGCCTGAGCCAGCAAGTGCCACCCCAACCTCGATAGAGAGACGATCGCCCGTTTTTTCGTATCTTCTGTACCTCGATCGCCGTCAAACTTTAGTATGTATCGCGGTAGGTATGGGTTGTATGTTGGCTTCGTCCGTGAGGTGTAGCAATAGCATAAGTTTGTGATAATGTTTACCATAAGTGAGGTATCTTGACCGCATCTGTCAGGTGGCACTGTGACCTCACCCCCAGAGCACAAACAAACATGTGGGATTCGTTACAATACCCACGCCGCCCCTAGGCCGGGAATGAGCGGGAAAAGGCACTGGAAGGGCAGAACAAACCCAGCCCCGACAGAGACGAGACGTGTGCTCGTCCCCTAGAGACACAAGAAGCAAGGAGACGAGCCACGAGAGCCAAGGGGATCGAACCCGTGTGCTGGACAGCGACGAGCCAACTGTGGAAGGAGCCTACTGTTGTTGAGTTCGGAGAAGGACACGTTTTGGTATGTTAATAGTTGTACTGTTTAGTTGCTTTATGTATGCTGACGAGATAATTTATGTCATATGTGTGCTTTGTAAGGAAGAGTGATTACTCAGGAACGCTATGTATATATCGTTAAGGCTAACGGAGTTAACTGTTATATGTTATTTTTCGTAACACAGACCAAGACATGGTAGAGTTGTTTGTATTGAAGAGAATTACGCAGGAATTCATGGTCTAATTTATTTAAGTTTCGTACGTCTAAGACTTATTGTTAATTTGCAGAAACGATTACACCAAGACTGATGTGAAGACATACTGATTAAAATCGAATTCAGTCAGTCTGGGAGTTTCAACCACCTTAATACCCGGGAAAGCAGTACGGCGCCTACATACATATTTTAAATACAATAAATAGATCCTAACCTAAACATAAAAAGAATATATACAATACATTGAAAACGAGCAGGAGAGATACAAATGAAAAGAACAGCCCGGTGGCAACATTGACCCCGGGCCATGCGGGCTGGTGTGAGGAGCTATGCCCGCGCGCGGGAAAAAGGTCGGCGGGTGGCAATTTCCAGGAACCCTGTGGCCGTATGCTCAACCGGTCGTATCTCAACATTTGGTCCTAAATCCGCCATTGTGGTTGCAAGTGCTGCCCCGTGCGATGTTCAAAAAACGTCCTAGGCGCCATCTTGTGACGTCAGGTCGCCCCTCAGCCTGACTGCTCGGAAGCGGGGCAAGATTCGACCAGTTCCGTCCTAACCCGTCGCCACTGAAGAAGTGTTTCCGCCTCATCCACATCTCCACCTCTATACACAATATAAGGTACGTGTTTGAGCTCCTACCTTTGTATAGCTTTACATTAAGGTGGCAAGAGTCACATGAACGACAATTACGATGATATGTGGGCTGGTTATGGAGAAATAAGGTTGGGCTCATGAGGCAGTGGCGTGGGTTGTTTTCATCAATATTTCTTAATCCCATGGAGTTTTTAAAGCTTCCATGCATATGAATAGCGTTGTTTGAGCGTTGAGCAAGAGTCACATGAACGACAATTACGATGATATGTGGACTGGCTGTGGATAAATAGGGTTGGGCTCATGAGGCAGTGGTGTGGGTTGTTTTCATCAATATTTCTTAATCCCGTGGAGTTCTCAAAGCTTCCATGCATATGAATAGCGTTGTTTGAGCGTAGCAAAAGTCACTGGGGCTGGGAAGGGCAGGGTGTTGAAGCTGGGAAGGGCAGGGTGTTGTTCTACTTAATTCTAGTAATGTGGTTATTTCTGTGTTTCACAGATGGAGAATGTTGCGGTATACGTTTTCAATCGCAGACTGTGCAGGGAAAGGAGATATCGGGACCCACTCGACCCACTACACGTTAGTGATGAGCATCTGTTGCGGGTGTATAGATTTCCCCGTCAAGAAATCATCAGGCTCTGTGATGAGCTGCGTCCCCACCTGGAAAAAAGAACCAGGAGGGCACATGCACTCCCAACTCACACCCAGGTTCTGGCTGCACTAAGGTTTTTTGCAAGTGGCAGCTTCCAAACTGTTGTTGGAGACACTGTTGGAATGGACCAATCAAGTGTTAGTAGGGCCATTGACAAAGTAACTCAAGTACTTTGTGGGTTTTTTTTTTTTTTTTTTTTTTTTTTTTACATTGCGGCCTATTTATTGCGCCGGTAGGCTTCTTCAAGGTGGATCCTGATGGTCGGCCCAAGGCTTCTTTCCGGTGGGTCCTGATGGTCGGCCCATCCCGTTCTGGCGCAGGCGAGTGTTTATAGTGGCGCCATCTTGCATTGGCTCATGCTGCCCTCCCAGAGCTCATCTTTGATCCTAGAATCTAGAGTCCGGGTTGATAGGTGGTCTTCTGGACAGCATGTAGGTAGTTTTAAGCCACTCGGCGGCGGCTGAAAAATCCCAGCTTGGTGGCACCGGGCGGAGATTGAACTCGCGTCCTCCTGAACACGGAGCCGTTACTCTGACGACTCAGCCACCGCCTCCCCAAGCCAGTCAAGAGATAAAGATGCCAACCACAGCAATAGATATCAACAGAGCTATGCAGGACTTCAGGCGCACTGGTAACTTTCCAAGAGTGATAGGTGCCATTGATCGAACCAACATTCGCATCAAGGCCCCAGAGGAAAATTAAGAGATTATGTCAACCGGAAACAATTCCACTCCCTAAATGTACAGGCTGTGGGTGACACCAACAACAAGATCATCAGCTACGACGCCAATTACCCAGCGAGCACACATGATTCCTTTATCTAAAGACACTGTGGCCTTAAGCAGCGGTTCCTTGCTGGTCATTTTGGAGATGCTCTTTTGATAGGTATGTTTCCTTATATATTCCATGTAATTCTATCAAATTACCTGTGCTTTCGTACCATATGCCTACATGTTCAGATTTCTGCCTGCATAGAAGAAACCTAATAATTGTATATTATATCTTGTGATTACATGTTAATGAATGTTAACCTTCCAGACATGTCATATTGTTATGATAACAAAACTCTTAGCAGAACTGCATATGACATTAAAATTTTCAACATAGTTTTCATGCATTTCGTAGTGGAAAGACTGTCTCACATAACACTACATTGTCAATGCCACGGCAGACGAGTTTCCATCTCTCTCCAGACACTCCCTTGCTTTCTCAAAGTTTCAAGGATCTTTCACCCCTCTTCCTAACGTACTCTTGCACCCTATCTCCATTTCACTGGAGATTTTCTCTAACAGTCCCTCCCTCTCACTCACATATCATAGACCTGGTCTTCTTACTCTCCTCACTTCGCTCCATGTGACCAAACCACTATAAAGTCTGTCCCTTCACTTCTTCCCCTCATCCCCATGACCTATTCCAAAACGCTCATACACACTTGCATTACTCATTGCAGCCATTCTAGGCACACCACAAGCACTTCTCAAAAAACTCCTTTCCACTGCCTGCACTCTAGACCTATTGACTCTCATGTTTCACTAGCATATGTGAGGGTTAATACTATTACTGTATTTCTCAAATCCCTCTTTACCTCCATGCTCAAACTTCTGCCATTCATGATACGTCCCAAAGACCCCACCACCCTTCTTCCTTGCAATGCCCTTTCTCTTGTCTCTCCCTCCATACCCCCGTGCTTGCACATAACTAATCCAAGGTATTTACACTCTTCATCATTCAAAATTATTTTGCATTCTTTTTCACATAAAAATAATCATTCTCTACCTCAATTACCTTATCCCACCCGTGAAACCATATTAAATACACATTTGTACCTTTAGTTACACATATGAGAGAGTGGTACGAAACAAAACAGGAGCAAATAACATCAATACCAAAGGTCTTTGCTCAATATCACAGCTGAGATGAACGAATAGACCCAACACAGGGTTTGCATGCAATGTACACAAAACCTACATCAATATTGCACATTAAATAGCTTGTCCTGTTTGAACAGTGTCCAGTAGCAGTGGCACAACCTACAAGTAACTGTGCCATGCATAGTTTTGACAATAGTGTGCATGATAAGAAGACTACCACAGCCTATCACAGGAGTTGCAGATATCACATGCAAATGTAACACAATATATTGACTAGGTGACATGAATGACACATATGTATATCACAGTGATTCCCAATATCACACATACATAATACATAAATATATTCAATGGCTATTTGTGTTTGTGACATGAACGACACACATGTATATCACAGTGATTATTCCAAGGCTTTTGACTTCACATTATAAAAATATAACTGTTCTCTAACTTATCCTACCTGTGAAACATAAGTAAATCCATATTTGTACCTTTATTAATATCAGTACCAAAGTTCTATACTCCATAACACAAAGTATTGACTAGCTACATGAATGAATGACCTGTACGTTAATCACAGTGATTCGAAGAGTGTGCTTCAGTCTCACTTGCATTATACACTCGCCAACCAAAGTCATCAGGTTCTGCTTCTGCACCATCCTGGCCACCACCAAAACAAGTAGAAGGGCCAGGGGGCCCTTCCTCCTTCAAAGCCCCACTGCATTGACAGCTTCTTAGACCTCTGCCCAAGCTGCCAATTTGGTGTAATGGGTTGTCACCGCAGATAATTTACCGAATACTATACTATAATTGGCGCGGATGGCCGTGACCATTGCCAAGACTTCAGCCTCGGAGAAGTTGGCCTTCCGTGGTTTCTTCCCCTCCATTCCTGAAAGCGGTGTAACATGTAATTAGTCTGCAGTACCTAAACTTTTCCCACAAACATGTTTCCCCTTCTATCATCCTTCTGACTCCTTCCTAGCTGGGATGGAATTTTTTTGGGCTTAGCTCTGACTACAATAACCACTAGACCACGGAGGCTATAATCACAGTTTCTTGCCACAGCGCTACCAAACAAAACACTGAGTATATAATCTGTTTTAGGCTTTCTTTCTAACACAATTTGTTCATATTGTAATTAAATTCACGCATAGCACTGTACAGCCTTATTTGATATATACATTCTTTCACACAATTTCAAATATTAATTAGCTGACGTACTAGGGGAAATGCTTACCTTTTGTGTCTTCTTGAGGAAGGGTCAAGTGAGGCGCAGATGGTCACGTCACGTCCAGGGAGAGGAGTTGGTGGCGGAGCAACAGTTGGAGCTGGAAAGAGCAGGGCAGAGCTGGATGAGTTGGGGGTGGGAAGAGTAGGGTGTGTTGGGGCCTTGAAGGCAGGACAGGGCAGGGTGTGTTGAGCCTTGGAAGGGCAGGGCAGGGCAGGGTGTTGGCTGTTGGGGCTTGGAAGGGCAGGGCAGAGCTGGATGAGTTGGGGCTGGGAAAAGTAGGGTGTGTTGGGGCCTTGAAGGCAGGACAGGGCAGGGTGTGTTGAGCCTTGGAAGGGCAGGGCGGTGCAGGGTATTGGGGCTTTGAAGGCCAGGGTGTGGCATGGTGATGGGGCTGGAAAGGGCAGGGTCTGGCATGGTTTTGGGGCTGGGAAGGGCAGGGTGTGGCAGGGTGTTGGGGCTTGGAAGGGCAGGGTGTGGTATGGTTTTGGGGCTTGGAAGGGCAGGGTCTGGCATGGTTTTGGGGCTGGGAAGGGCAGGGTGTGGCAGGGTGTTGGGGCTTGGAAGGGCAAGGTGTGGTATGGTGTTGAGGATGGGAAGGGCAGGGTGTTGGGGCTTGGAAGGGCAGGGTGTTGGGGCTGAGAAGGGCAGGGTGTTGGGGCTGGGAAGGGCAGGGTGTAGGGGCTGAGACGGGCACGGGGTTGGGGCTGAGAAGGGCAGGGTGTTGGGGCTTGGATGGGCAGGGTGTTGGGGCTGAGAAGGGCAGGGTGTTGGGGCTGAGAAGGGCAGGGTGTTGGGGCTGAGAAGGGCAGGGTGTTGGGGCTTGGAAGGGCAGGGTGTTGGGGCTTGGAAGGGCAGGGTGTTGGGGCTTGGAAGGGCAGGGTGTTGGGGCTTGGAAGGGCAGGGTGTTGGGGCTTAGAAGGGCAGGGTGTTGGGGCTGAGAAGGGCAGGGTGTTGGGGCTTGGAAGGGCAGGGTGTTGGGGCTGAAGGGCAGGGTGTTGGGGCTGAGAAGGGCAGGGTGTTGGGGCTGAGAAGGGCAGGGTGTTGGGGCTTGGAAGGGCAGGGTGTTGGGGCTTGGAAGGGCAGGGTGTTGGGGCTGGGAAGGGCAGGGTGTTGGGGCTTGGAAGGGCAGGGTGTTGGGGCTGGGAAGGGCAGGGTGTTGGGGCTTGGAAGGGCAGGGTGTTGGGGCTTGGAAGGGCAGGGTGTTGGGGCTGAGAAGGGCAGGGTGTTGGGGCTTGGAAGGGCAGGGTGTTGGGGCTTGGAAGGGCAGGGTGTTGGGGCTTGGAAGGGCAGGGTGTTGGTGCTTTGAAGGGCCGGGTGTGGGGGCTTGGAAGGGCAGGGTGTTGGGGCTTGGAAGGGCAGGGTGTTGGGGCTTGGAAGGGCAGGGTGTTGGGGCTTGGAAGGGCAGGGTGTTGGGGCTTGGAAGGGCAGGGTGTTGGGGCTGGGAAGGGCAGGGTGTTGGGGCTTGGAAGGGCAGGGTGTTGGGGCTGAGAAGGGCAGGGTGTTGGGGCTGGGAAGGGCAGGGTGTTGGGGCTTGGAAGGGCAGGGTGTTGGGGCTGGGAAGGGCAGGGTGTTGGGGCTGGGAAGGGCAGGGTGTTGGGGCTGGGAAGGGCAGGGTGTTGGGGCTGGGAAGGGCAGGGTGTTGGGGCTTGGAAGGGCAGGGTGTGGCACCTGACTCCGACCAATATTTCATTAGTTTTCTACATTATGGGTAGTCTGTACGAACTAGGGGAAATACTTACTGTTTGCGTCTTCTTAAGAAAGGGCCAAATGAGGCGCGGATGACTGGTGTGAGGAGTGGTCGGGTTCCACGAGGTCACGTCCAGGGAGAGGTGTTGCCACTGCAACAGTCGGTGGAAGAATGGAAGGAAGTGGGGAAGCGTAGCAAGTGACCCTGCTAGACGGCCCCGCACCAAATGCTGAAGTTTCCATCGTTTGTTTACAAATACCTTCCTCGCTCCTGATTGGCTGTCTTCTTTGTTTCAGTGATTTCCATTGGTTGCAATCACATCAGCTGGTGAGCTGCCTGCCCTCTACCGCCTCACTCGTGAACCATATGGCTAACCCTTAGCACCCCGCGGCGACCGCGCTCTGCATCGCTTCTGAGGAGGATCCTAACGGGGAGCAAACTTGCGACGCGACCAGTGACTTACAACCGTCTCCGGGGCTAAGTTACCACCACCTTTGAGCATCCGGCGCCTAGGTGGTAACTAGGCCTCGCTTCCCCAAAATCGGAAATATCCAGTTCATGCTGGGTCGGCGTGGGTGGACATACCACAGAACAAAGGGTCACACAGCAGGCCAAGTGGGTGACCCCACCGTGTCGGTAAAGGGAATAAAAAAATGAAGGGCGGGAAAGCCCGGCCGTAACACTGTCAACACCACACTTTATATACACATTTACACCATTTTCACAGAATTATTCAAAATTGAGAATGGTTATACCACTTATTAAGGCCTCGAAGTCCCCGCCTGGGGGGGGGGGGGGGGGGACACAAATGCCCCTAGAGCGGAGTCCCCCATTGGCTTTGGACCCAAGAGGTGTCTTGATTTCTCCTCAAATTACTTCTATATTAACTTCTGCAACATTCGCGGTCTTCGCTCTAATTTCGATTCTGTGGAACACCATCTCTCCTCTAAACCTCACCTTCTCTTACTCACCGAAACACAGGTCTCTGAGGCTACTGACAGCAATCTCTACTCTGTTCCCTCCTACTATCTCTATCCTAAATTTCAATCCAAAGCTGGATGTTGCTGGATCTTGACCCACTCTTCCTTTTCTGAAATCTCCATCCTAGGAGATTTCAATGTTCACCACCAGCTTAGGCTTTCATCGTCTTTCACTGACCAGCCTGGTGAACAAGCCTACAACTTTGCACTCCTCAACGATCTAGAGCAGTTGGTTCAGCATCCTACACGTATTCCCGACCGCCTTGGAGACGCGCCCAACATTCTAGACCTCTTCCTAACCTTTAATCCTTCTGCATACTCTATAAAACTGTTATCTCATTTGGGCTCCTCCGATTACAATCTTATTTCTGTATCCTGTCCTATCGCTCCTGTATATCCTTTGGACCCACCGGCGAGGCGGTGCTTCTGGCATTTTGTTTCAGCTCGGTGGGACGACCTGAGGTCCTACTTTTCCGATTTCCCGTGGCATGATTACTGCTTCCAGGAGAGAGACCCCTCTGTGTGTGCCCAGCGCATCAGGAGGTGGTTGTATCTGGAATGGAGGCTCACATTCAACGTACTTTCTCTACTCCTCATGCTAAAAAAACATTGGTTTAATCACGCTTGTTCTCGTGCTGTCAAAGCTAGAGAGGCAGCTCACAAAAGGTACGAGAGCCCTCGCACTCCTGCTAATCACGATCTTTACATATCTTCCCCGGAATCGTGCCAAATCTATTGTCCGACTCACCAAAAACTAATTCATTAATAGAAAATGCCGAAACCTTGATTTCTCAATTTTTCCAGGGACTTATGGCGTCTAGCCAAAAACATCTCCTCCAATTCCACTTCTTTATCTTTCCCTCCTCTCCTTACTCGTGACGGCAACAGCGCCATCTCCTCTATCTCTAAGGCTGAACTCTTCTCTCAAACTTTTTTTTCTAAAAATTTCACTCTGGACGATTCAGGTCATATTCCTCCTACTCATTCCCCTTTGACTCCTTTATGCCTGTTATTAAGATTCTAAAGAATGATGTTTTCTGTGCCCACTCTGGCCTCAATCCTCAGAAGGCTTATGGGCCTGATGGAGTGCCTTCTATTGCCCTTAAAATCTGTGCTTCAGTGCTGACACCCTGCCTGGTCAAACTCTTTCGTCTCTGCCTTTCAACATCTACCTTTCCTTCCTGCTGGGAGTACGCCTTCATACAGCCTGTGCCTAAGAAAGGTGAGCGTTCCAATGCCTCAAACTGTGGTCCTTCAGCTTTACTTTCTTGTCCATCTAAAGCTTTTTAATCAATCCTTAACCGGTAGATTCTTAAGTATCTATTCACTTCTGATTTTCTATCTGATCGCCAGTATGGGTTCCGCAAGGGGCGTTCTACTGGTGATCGCCTTGCCTTCCTAACTGACTTTTGGTCATCCTCTCTTAGCCGTTTCGGTGAAACCTTTGCTATTGCGCCAGACATATTAAAAGCCTTTGATAGGATCTGCCACAAATCTTTCCTTTCCAAACTACCCTCCTACGGTTTCTATTTTTCTCTCTGTACCTTTATCTCCAGTTTCCTTTCTGACCGATCTATCTCTGCTGTGGTAGACGGCCACTGTTCTTCCCCTAAACTTATCAATAGTGGTGTCCCGCAGGGCTCTGCGCTATCTCCCATTCTCTTCCTGTTGTTCATTGATAATCTTCTTTCCAAGCCGAAAGCTCTATATTTATTCTTATGCCGATGACCCTACTCTGTATTACTCAACTTCTTTTGATAGAAGACCCACCCAACAAGAACTAAACGATTCCAGGCTGGAGGGGGTGCAGAACGCTTAACCTCAGACCTTTCTATCATTTCCGATTGGGGCAAGATGAACCTGGTTTCCTTCAACCCCTCAAAAACAATTTCTCCAACCATCAACTCAACACAATCTTCCAAACACCTATCCCCTATTATTCGACAACACTCAGCTGTCACCCTCCTCAACATGAAACATTCTCGGTCTATCCTTAACTCAAAATCTCAACTGGAAACTTCATATCTCTTCTCTTACTAAATCAGCTTTCTCGATGTTAGGCGTCTGTATCGTCTCCACAAGTTTTTTTTCCCTCGCACATATACTCTCCATATACAGGGGCCTTGTCCGTCCTCGTATGGAGTATGCAGTATATGTGCGTTGGGGCTCCACTCACTCTGCTCTCTCGGACAGAGTAGAGTCAAAGGCTCTTCGTCTCATCAACTCCCCTCCACATACTGACACTTTTCTGTGACCTAAATCAAGCGTTCGATATAGTTTCACACACCACCCTACTGGAAAAAAATGCATTCATTTGGAATTCGTGAACCGCCACACCAATGGATTGCGAGTTATTTAAAACACAGAAAACACTTCACTAATTTTAATAACTGCTCATCATCGTATAGAAGTATGAATTGTTGAATCCCCCAAGGCTCAGTACCGATACTGTTCCTAATATACATTAATGATGTAGAGCGTTCTAGTAAAAAGCTACTTTTCCTTTTATTTGCTGATGACACGACTATTTACCTTCAAAATGACCTCCAACAAGCACAGGACACACCTAACAGCGAACTAGTAAATGTTTCAAACCGGATAAGTAGCAATAAGTTATCACTCAGCCTAACTAATATAAATTACATGATATCCCGCACATTACTCAGTCTTAACGTAATCACAAGTAACAGCTTATCAAACAGGGTAAATAAAGTTAAGTTTTTAGGTATATCAATTGATAACAATCTGAAGTGGAAAGTTCATAGTGATGAAGTAAAATATAAAGTTTCTATATTAACAGGAATGATTCATAGGATAAGAGGATGATAAAATCAGAATAATATTCAGCAAATATATTTATCTTTCGTATATCTACATTTCTTTAACTGTGCAGAAGTACGGGGGAGCTTACCAAACTCAACTTCAAAGCTTATTCCTTACTTAGAAAAAAAATACAACGAATCATGATCAACCTGAACCGCTTTGATCACACCAATCAACACTTTTTACACCATAATCTTTTAAAATGAACTGATATTATAACAATACAAACTGGTTTGATTGTATACAACAGTCTAAACCATCTTACGACGGACTTTAGAACCATTTCTCACAACACTGTAACGAGACGCCCACACACACTCCTGCTGCTGCCGCTGTGCCGCGCCCACACGCCTGGCAGTGCGTGGCCTAAAGGCGCGCAGCTCAGAAACAGCCGCCAGATAGTATTAAACTCGCAGCCTCAAAACACATGCTTGAATCCAAACTAAAGGATCACTTATTAGCAAGCTATCCTCATAATAATTAACGTGCGTTTGCGTGAGTATGTAAGAGATGATGCGTGTGTGCGTTCATGTGCATGTGTGTGTGTGTGTGTGTGTGTGTGTGTGTGTGTGTGTGTGGGTGGGTGGGTGGGGGGGGGTGCGTAATTTTTTTGGGTTTCCCACCAAACAAATGTATGTACAAAATGTAATACACATACATTGTGTAAAGACATTGATATATCAACATAAAATTAAGACAATGTCACAGATCAATAGGCACATAGTCTGAGATATGTAACCTTGGAGAGGCCAACCATCCTGTGATAGAATACAAAAAATATATACATTTGTTTATGGGCTCGTATAAGAGCATAAGTTCAACGAGCCGATATAACTGTAAGGGAAAAAAGAAAAAAAAATTATGTATTATAATACCTATTGAATTAATTAAGTAAAGAATCAATTACTCTCTCTCTCTCTCTCTCTCTCTCTCTCTCTCTCTCTCTCTCTCTCTCTCTCTCTCTCTCTCTCTCTCTCTCTCTCTCTCTCTCTCTCTCTCTCTCTCTCTCTCTCTTATTATATCATTAATTCATCATATCATCATGTCTTTATACTACTACTACTACTACTACTACTACTACTACTACTACTACTACTACTACTACTTCTATTACTATTACTTATTCTACTACTACTACTACTACTACTACTACTACTACTGTTACTATCACTGTTGCCACACAGACAGATCAGTCAAATGACAAACTCCCAGTGGGCGGAAACAAATGCGGATGTCGCTGTCTTCTCACGGGCAGGTTTTCTTAGTATTTGTTTACTATCTATTCCTGATACCTTGATATCATAGTAATATGTGACACAGGCGGAGAAAAACAAATAACGATAGCATGTATCAAAGAACAAGTAAACTCCAATAGTATAAGTCCGCCGTATAAATATTAGAGATACTTGGGGCTGGGTAACCAAGACTTGGCAATTGTATTCATTTGTACACGTGTGTGTTGTATGATTTCATGGTATATGGCCGCTGTATAATTATTAAGAGTACGTCTCCCGGGGCAATCAAGACTTAGTGATTGCATTCATTTCTACGTACACGCGAGTCATATAATGAATACTAACACTAGTACTAATACATATGTGCATTAAATACATCTTTGTTTAAGGTAAAGCACAGGAAACGTTGAAGACGTCCCTGCCGCCTCCAAGGTGGAAGCTGTTGTCAGTGACGGGCGTCTCCTGCTGGTCACTCGGGGCAGCTGGGCGTGGTCTGGCCTAGGCAGCGTCTGGAGGAGGCAGAAGAGTGGTGGTGGTGTTAGTATTATGACCATTATTATTATTTTATGATTATTGTTTGTATCTCCTGCTAACTACCTACTTACTTATCAAAATATATATATATATATATATATATATATATATATATATATATATATATATATATATATATATATATATATATATATATATATATATATATATATATATACACCAGCACACACACACACACACACACACACACACACACACACACACACACACACACACACACACACACACACACACACACACACACACACACACACACACACACACACACACACACACACACACACACACATGTTACCTCATACTTACTTTGATCCGTTACGAGACGCTGTAGTGTGCCATACATCACCGCCGTCATCACCAATGCAGCCACTGCCGCCACTAGAGCAACCAACACTGCAACCATCGCTGCCAAAACTAAATAAAGGGGCGGTGTAGTAGCTCCAGGAATGGGTGGTGTTGTAGCTCCGGGGGTAGGTGGGGGTGCAGCAGATGCTTGAATGGGTGGTTGCGTCATGCACTTGGGATGGATTACTGGCCAGGTCACTGATCTGTTATACATTTGATAGGGACAGCCTTGTTGTGGTTTCATGGCCCTCCATCTCGAGGGGCCGTAACCCACCACTTCCAGAAGCTGTTGGCTGTCAACGGTGACATGAGAAATACACACCTTCCTAATCTCACTAGTAACTAACGTGAACTCGATAAACCCATTGGCGCGGTACGAAGTCATATACAACGCCCACCATCTATCAGTGTTGACGGCGGTGAACAGGCTGTCCTTGGAGAACCATGCGGCCACCCTCTCATGCCCTGAATCACTGCCAGTGACAACCTGCATACCTATGCCCCTAAAGCCTTCCTCAGGCCACATGTACACGACCTTCGACATTCCCCTTCCGTCTCCCCATAAGCGTGTTTCATTGGCAGTGACACGAACGTCCCCTTCTCCCAGCACACTGTCAGCGTTGGTGCAGCTCGGGGTTGAAGAGGCGTCCACGTCCTTCGGCCGGCTCAGAACCATCATCAGCAATAACAGAAAGGAGAGGACGTTCCCCCGGGGCAGGAGGCGTAAAAACAGTGCCTTCTTCATGGTCTAGGGCGTGTGTGCTGGCGGGCGGGGGATGAGCGTGTGTGCGTGTGTGTCTTGACGCGACAAACTTCAGTCAAGAAGTAGGGAAGGCAGTGTGCTGGGTAGTGTATCGGAAGTGCTCCCTCTCTCTCTCTCTCTCTCTCTCTCTCTCTCTCTCTCTCTCTCTCCTCTCTCTCTCTCTCTCTCTCTCTCTCTCTCTCTCTCTCTCTCTCTCTCTCTCTCTCTCTCTCTCTCTCTCTCTCTCTCTCTCTCTCTCTCTCTCTCTCTCTCTCTCTCTCTCTCTCTCTCTCTCTCTCTCTCTCTCTCTCTCTCTCTCTCTCTCTCTCACACACACACACACACACACACACACACACACACACACACACACAGGATATATATGGATCAGATAAGAAACCTTCTTCCCCTGCGGCAAAATGATCGCGGACGTGACTGTCACTCTTCTCACGGATCTTGATACGCTATTTTGCAACAAATTATTATTATTAATATTATTATTATTATTATTATTATTATTATTATTATTATTATTATTATTATTATTATTATTAATATTATTATTATTAAAGGCCAAAAATGTCAGCCTCTCTGGAGAGTTCATGGAACTATGTACCCAGAAAGGATCCTAGGGAGGGGAACATTGGCTTTAGGAAAGAGCAAGTCACCTTAATAAATTTTTTTTAAATAATTGGGGGGTTTCAGCTTTAACAACATCATTAGGAAGCAGGTTCCACAATTTAGTTATACAGGGAATAAAGCTTCTAGAAAATTGCGAAGTACTAAACATACAGCTGAAAATGGCAAATCATCGAGATTTGAAGCAAATCTTGTGAATCGAGACTGAAGAAAAGATGAAGGAAGTTTAGAATGTAAAGGATGGTCATTATTGTTGAAGATCTTATACAACAGAGTAAGAGAGCCAACAACGCAGCGATGTTCAAGATATAGATATGGCAGCAAAATCTTGATCTGATTAAACGACCGGTCCAAGAGCTTCATATGGCAGTCTGCAGCAGAGAGGAAAACAGGGGAGCAGTGCTCATACTGTGGCAATATGAATTAATAAAAGGAATTTAATACAACGCTGTTGTCAGAAAATATATTTTTGTATTTGCGAAGATCAATTTTCTAAGAGATTGACGAAGCAACAGACCGAGGTGAGACTCAAATGTTAGTTTAGAGTCTAACGTCACCCCCAGTCGCTTTAAAGACTTATAATTATTCTTGATCACAGAACTGTTGAAAAAAATGTCAGGGTGGCTATGAAGAAGAGATTTGAATCTGCTAATATTGAGATCCTGGGATTTCAAATTGTTGAACTTCATCTCCCACTGAGTACACCAAGAAGGATTTCTGGAGACATCCTATACCAAAACACTGGCTGCTGATACTCTGTGTTGGGGTGAGGAGATGATAGTATAAAGTTTTGTGTTATCAGCATATGCCAGCATTTTAAAATATATGCCGCCCCACACATCACTACTAAATAAAATAAACAACAAAGGCCCCAAGACGCTGCCTTGAGGAACACCGGACTTCACCGAGGTAAAATCAACAATAACGCGTTGTTCCCACTCGCACTCTGCCAGCCGTCCTCCACTCGCACTCTGCCAGCCGTACTCCACTCCCACTCTGCCAGCCGTACTCCACTCCCACTCTGCCAGCCGTACTCCACTCCCACTCTGCCAGCCGTACTCCACTCGCACTCTGCCAGCCGTATCCACTCGCACTCTGCCAGCCATATCCACTCGCACTCTGCCAGCCGTACTCCACTCGCACTCTGCCAGCCGTACTCCACTCGCACTCTGCCAGCCGTATCCACTCGCACTCTGCCAGCCGTACTCCACTCGCACTCTGCCAGCCGTACTCCACTCGCACTCTGCCAGCCGTACTCCACTCGCACTCTGCCAGCCGTACTCCACTCGCACTCTGCCAGCCGTACCACTCGCACTCTGCCAGCCGTACTCCATTCGCACTCTGCCAGCCGTATCCACTCGCACTCTTCCAGCCGTACTCCACTTGCACTCTGCCAGCCGTACTCCACTAGCACTCTGCCAGCCGTACTCCACTTGCACTCTGCCAGCCATTACTCCCTGCACTCTGCCAGCCGTACTCCACTCGCACTCTCCCAGCCGTACTCCACTCGCACTCTGCCAGCCGTACCACTCGCACTCTGCCAGCCATACTCACTTGCACTCTGCCAGTCGTACTCCCTCACTCTGCCAGCCGTACTCAACTTGCACTCTGCCAGCCGTACTCCTCGCACTCTGCCAGCCCGTACCACTCGCACTCTGTAGCCGTACCACTCGCACTCTGCCAGCCGTACTCCACTCGCACTCTGCCAGCCGTACTCCACTCGCACTCTGCCAGTCGTAATCCACTTGCACTCTGCCAGCCATGCTCCCTCGCACTCTGCCAGCCATGTCCACTCCCACTCTGCCAGCCGTACTCCATTCACTCTGCCAGCCATGTACCACTCACCTCTGCCAGCCAGCCACCTGCACTCTGCCAGCCGTACCACTCCACTCTGCCAGCCATGCTCCACTCACCTCTGCCAGCCATACTCCTCCACTCTGCCAGCCATACTCCACTCACTCTGCCAGCCGTACCACTCCCCTCTGCCAGCCTACTCCACTCGCACTCTGCCAGCCATGCTCCACTCACACTCTGCCAGCCGTACTCCACTGCACTCTGCCAGCCATGCTCCACTCACTCTGCCAGCCGTATCACTTGCACTCTGCCAGCCGTATCCACTTGCACTCTGCCAGCCATACTCCACTCGCACTCTGCCAGCCATCCACGGCCTCTGCTGTGCCTTACCATCTGCCAGCCACCACTCCCCGTTGTTGGTATTCCCTTGCACTCTGCCAGCATTTAATTTGCACTTCTGCCACTTGCACTTAATTTACTGCCAGCCAGCCTCACTCGCACTCTGCCAGCCGCTCCTTGCCTCTAGCCACCGCACTTCTGCCAGCTGCATTCCCTTGCACTCTGCCAGCCATCCTCCTCGCACTCTGCCAGCCATATCCACTCGCACTCTGCCAGCCGTCCACTTGCACTCTGCCAGCCGTCCCTCACACTTGCCAGCTGCCACTTCAGACCGCCATCCACCGCACTCCTGCCAGCCGTACTCACTCGCACTCTGTTGTGCCGGCCAGCCGCCTGCCAGCCGTACTTGCACTCTGCCAGCCGTACTCCCTCACCTCTGCCAGCCATACTCCCTCGCACTTAGCCAGCCTCCCTCCCACTCTGCCAGCCGTACTCACTCCCCACTTCGCCTCCCTTGCACTCCTGCCAGCCGTACTCCACCCCACTCTGCCAACCGTACTCACTTGCACTCTGCCAGCCATACTTACTCACTTCTGCCAGCCATGCTCCACTTCACTCTGCCAGCTCCACTCACCTCTACCCAGCCAGCCTCCTCGCACTCCTGTGTGCCGTACCACTCTGTCGTACTCCGTTAGCCATCCACTGCACTTACTCCACCAGCCGTACTCCACTTGCACTCTGCCAGCCATGCTCCCTCACCTCTGCCAGCCGTACTCCACTGGCACTCTGCCAGCCGTACTCCACTTGCACCTCTACCGTATCACTTCTGCCAGCTGTACCACTTGCAATTTCTGTCAGCCGTACTCCACTCTCTGCCAGCCATACTCCACTCGCACTCTGCCCAGCCAGCCTCCACTTACCTCTGCCAGCCCTCCCTCCCACTCTACCAGCCATCCTCCCTCCCCTGCCAACCGTACTCCCTTACCTCTACCAGCCATACTCCACTCTGCCAGCGCACTCACTCTGCCAGTTGCATTCCTTCGCCTCTGCCAGCCGTATCCACTGCACTCTACCAGCAGACCGTACTCACCCTCTGTAGCCATATCCTCGCACTCTGCCAGCCGTACTCCACTTGCACTCTGCCAGCCGTATCCACTCGCACTCTGCCAGCCGTACTCCACTTGCACTCTGCCAGCCATCTTTACCTGCCACTCTGCCAGCCGTATCTAATTTCTCACTTCAAGCCATGCCTCACCACCTCACCAGCCATCCTCACCTGCACTCTGCCAGCCATACTCTGCTTCACCGCACTCTGCCAGCCTATCCACCGCACTCTGCCAGCCATGCTCCACTGCACTCTGCCAGCCGTATCACTCCCCACCTCTGCCAGCCGCACCACTTGCACTCTGCCAGCCAGCCTCCCTCACCTCTGCAGCCATTTCACTGCACTCTGCCAGCCATGCTCCCACTTGCACTCTGCCAGCCATGCTCCACTCTGTGTGCTCCCTCCCCACTCTGCCAGCCGTACTCACCCTCTGCCAGCCATATCCACCCGCACCTGCCGTGCCGCACCACTTGCACTCTGCCAGCCGTACTCCACTCCCACTCTGCCAGCAGTACTCCACTCCCACTCTGCCAGCCGTACTCCCTTCGCACTCTGCCAGCCGTACTCCACTTGCACTCTGCCAGCGCAGGTATCCACTCGCACTCCTGCCAGCCGTAATCACTTGCACTCTGCCAGCCGTACTCCACTGCACTCTGCCAGCCGTATCACTCCACTTCTTGCCAGCCGTATCCCACTCACTTCTGCACAGCCATGTACCCACTTGCACTCTGCCAGCCGCCATACTCGCACCACTCTGCCAGCCGTACTCCCACTTGCACCTCTGCCGTTGCAGCCATGTCCACTTGTACTTCTGGCCAGCCGTACTCCAATTCCCCACTGCCAGCCTGTACTCCACCCCACTCTGCCAGCCGTATTCCACTTGCAATTTCTACCAGCCGTAATGCCCACACCACTCTGTGCCTCCTCACTCTGCCAGCCGTACTCCACTTGCACCTCTGCCAGCATGTATTCCACTCTGCACTCTGCCAGCCGTACTCACTTCCCTCACTCTGCCAGCCGCATTCAATTTTGCACTCTTGCCAGCCGTATTCCACTTACACTCTGCTGTAGCCGCTCCCACTCCACTCTGCCCAGCATGTTCCACTTGCACCTCTGCCAGCCATATCTCCACTTGCACTCTGCCAGCCGTACCACTCCGGGCACTCTGCTGTGGCCTCCAGCTCTGTGTACTTCCACTCGCACTCTGCCAGCCGTATCCACTCGCACTCTGCTGTAGCCGTATCCACTTTCGCACTTTCTGCGGGGCCGTACTCCACTCGCACTCTGCCAGCCATACTCCACTTGCCTCTGCCAGCCGCCTCCACTCGCCTCACCCATCCATCCACTCGCACTCTGCCTTGCCGTATCCACTGCACTCTGCCAGCCAGCCTCCACTCACTTGCACCTGCCAGCCGTATCCTCGCACTCTGCCAGCCGTACTCCACTGCACTCTACCAGCCACCACTTCCCTTGCACTCTGCCAGCCGTACTCCACTTGCACCTCTGCTGCAGCCGCGGTCCTCACTCATTACTCTGCCAGTCTCCACTTCCTTCCTGTACTCCCTCCTTCCTTCACTTCTATTTTCTCCCTTGCCCCCTTCCTTCCTTGTTTCTCACCTTCCCCCTTCCCTATGCCTCCTCCACCTGCCTCCCAGCCGTACCACTTCCCTGTACACTCCTCATCCCTTCCTCCCCCCTTCCTTCCTGTACCTCCTCCCTTCCTTCCTCCACCCCACTTCCCTTCAGTACCTCCATCATTCCTTCCTTCCCTCTTTTAACTTCCCCTTCCCTGTGCCTCCCTTCCTCCCCTTCCCTGCCTCCTCCTTCCCTTCCTCCCCGCCTTCCCTTCCCTGTACCTCCTCCCTTCCCTTCCCTTCCTCCCCCCCTTCCCTTCCCTGTACCTCCTCCCTTCCCTTCCCTTCCTCCACCCCTTCCCTTCCCTGTACCTCCTCCCTTCCCGTCCTCCCCCCCTTTCCCTTCCCCTGTAATTCCTCCTCCTCCCTTCCCTTCCTCCACCCCTTCCCGTCCCTGTCCCTTCTCCCTTCCCTTCCCTGTACCTCCGCCCTTCCCTTCCCTGTACCTCCTCCCTTCCCTTCCTCCCCCCCTTCCCTTCCCTGTACCTCCTCCCTTCCCTTCCCTGTACCTCCTCCCTTCCCTTCCCTGTACCTCCTCCCTTCCCTTCCCTGTACCTGCTCCTTCCCCTGTACCCTCCTTCCCTTCCTTCCCCTTGCCTCCTTACTTCCTGTACCTCCTCCCTTCCCCTTCCCCCTGTGCCTCCTCCCTTCCCTTCTCCTCCCCCCCTTGCCTTCCCCTGTACCTCCTTCCCCTTCCTTTCTCCCCCTTCCCCTTCCCTGTACCTCCTCCCCCTTCCCTGTACCCCTCCCTTCCCCTTCTGTCCCTGTACCCTCCTCCCTTCCTCCCCCCCTTCCCCTCCCTGTACCTCCTCCCTTCCCTTCCCTGTACCTCCTCCCTTCCTTCCTCCCCTGTACCTCCTCCTTCCTTCATCCCCTCCCTTCCTTCCCTCCCCTGGGTACCTCCTCCTTCCCCTTCCTCCCTTCCTCCTTCCCTTCCCTGTACCTCCTCCCTTCCCTTTCTCCCCCCTTCCCTGTACCTCCTCCTTCCTTCCTTCCTCCCCCTTCCTGTACCTCCCTCCCTTCCCTTCCTCCCCTCCCTTCCCCTGTACCCTCCTCCCTTCCCTTCGCTTCCCCTCCACCTTCCCTATAACCTCCCTTCCCTTCCCTTCCCTGTGGTTCCTGCCTCCTTCCCTTCCCCCTCCCCCCTTCCTTCCCTGCTCTCCTTCCTTCCCTTCCCCCTTCCCTCCTCCTGTCCTTCCTCCACCTTCCCTTCCCTGTACCTCCCCCTTCCTTCCCCTTCTCCCTTCCCTTCCTTCCCCCTTCCTTCCCTGTATCCTCCTTCTTTCCCTTCCTCCCCTTCCCTGTTATCCTCCTTCCTTCCTTGTCCCCCCCTTCCCTTCCTATTACCTCCACCTCCTTCCTTCCCCTTCCCTGTACCTCTTTCCTCCCTTCCCTTCCTTCCTCACCCTTCCTGTTCCCTGTACTCCTCCTCCCCCCCTTCCCTGTCCTCCTTCCTTCCTCCTCCCTTCCCTGTACCTCCTCCCTTCCTCCCCCTTCCCTTCTTCCTCCTTCCCTTTCTCCCCCCTTCCCTTCCATGTCCTTATCATCCTTCCTTCCTCTCCTTCCCTTCCTGTGCCCCCCTTCCTTCCCTGTACTCCTCCCCTTCCTGTGCCTCCTCCTTCCCTTCCTCCCCCCTTCCCTTCCCTGTACCTCCTCCCCTTCCTTCCTCCCCCCTTCCCTTCCCTGTACCTCCTCCTTCCCCTTCCTCCAGGTACTTCCCTTCCTTCCCTTCCTTCCTCCCCCCTTCCCTTCCCTGTACCTCCTCCTTCCTTCCTTCCTCCCCCTTCCTTCCCTGTACCTCCTCCCTTCCCTTCCCTTCCTCCACCCCTTCCCTTCCCTGTACCTCCTCCCTTCCCTTCCTCCCCCCCTTCCCTTCCCTGTACCTCCTCCCTTCCCTTCCCTTCCTCCACCCCTTCCCTGTACCTCCTCCCTTCCCTTCCTCCCCCCCTTCCTTCCTGTCCCTCCCTTCCCTTCCTCCCCCCTTCCTTCCCCTGCCTCCTCCTTCCTTCTCCCCTTCCCTTCCTGCCTCCTCCCTTCCCTTCCTCCCCCCTTCCTTCCCTGTACCCTCCTCCCTTCCCTTCCTCCACCCTTCCCTTCCCTGTGCCTCCTCCTCCCTTCCCCCCTTCCCTCCCCCCCTTCCTTCCCTGTACCTCCTCCCTTCCTCCCCCCTTCTTCCTCCTTCTTCCCTTCCCCTCTATGCCTCCTCCTTCCCCTTCCCTTCTTCCCTTCCTCCCCTTCCCTACTTCCTCCTTCCTTCCCTTCCTTCCTCCCCCCCTTCCCTTTCCTGTACCTCCTCCCTTCCCTTCCCCTTCCCTGTACCTCCCTCCTTCCCTTCCCTCCACCCCCTTCCCTTCCTTGTACTCCTCCCTTCCCTTCCTCCCCCTTCCCTTCCCTGTACCTCCTCCCTTCCCTTCCTCCACCCCTTCCCTTCCCTGTACCTCCTCCCTTCCCTTCCCTTCCCTGTACCTCCTCCTTCCTTCCTTCCTCCACCCCTTCCTTCCCTGTACCTCCTCCCTTCCTTCCTCTCCCCTTCCCCTTCCCCAGTACCTCCTCCCTTCCCTTCCCTTCCTCCACCCTCTCCCTTCCTTGTGTACCTCTCCTCCCTTCCTTCCTCCCCCCTTCCCTTCCTCCACCTCCCTTCCCTTCCTCCCCCTTCCTTCCCTGTACCTCCTCCCTTCCCTTCCCCTTCCTCCCCCCTTCCCTTCCCCTGTACTCCTCTCTCCTTCCTTCCTCCCTCTTCCCCTTCCCCTGTACCCTCCTCCCTTCCCCTTCCTCCCCTTCCCTTTCGCTGTACCTCCTCCCTTTCCTTCCTTCCCTTCACCCTTCCCTGTACCTCCTCTTCCTTTCCTCCTTCCCTTCCTCAGTTATACTCCTTCCTTCCTTCCTCCACCCTTCCTCTTCCCTGTACCTCCTTCCTTCCCTTCCTCCCCTTCCCCTTCCCACCTCCTGCTTCTCTCCTCCACCCACTTCCCTTCTCAGCCTCCTCCTTCCTTCCCTTCCTCCCCCCTCCCTTCCTGTACCTCCTCCCCAAGATCTGCTTTAAATTGGCTGCTTAAAAATCAATAAATAAATTTCTCCTTATTATAAAAAACCATTTTTTTGTAAGCATAATAAAGTGTTTTAGGTGTTGTTTCCTCCTCTAACCTCCAATCTAAACCACCACTTCTCCTCCCTCCTCCTCCCTCCCCTCCTCCTCCACGCATTGATCGCCACTTTGCTGCATCGGGGAGGAAGTGAATTGTATCTGCAAGAGTGGTGTACACAAGTGCTTTAATCCTTCCCTTGCAGGCCACTCCAATGGCTAACGGATCGATTAAATCACTGGAGAGCAGGCGGTCTGTAATGAGCCACAACAGGCTTTCTGCTGTTCGCTTGTCCATGTTTCCGACAGTTTCCACAGTTTCCTCCTCCTCCCCCACCTCCTCCTCCATCTGTGGTCAATAAAACGGCCTGGAGCCCATTAAGTTTAAACTGCTGCTGTCATTAAGGAAGAGAAAGAGAGAGGGAAGAGCAGGGGCCATCTGGCCTGGAAGGGGTGAGGGAAGTGTTCGTCATGGTTTTGAAGGACATCAACGGGGGAGTCTGAAGGAAAGAGTATAATAGGAGGGGGGAGGAGGGCGGGAAAAGAGGGAGGAGGCAGAAGAATGTTACATCACGTGCGGGATGTGAGGGAGGCTCAAGTGAAAGGAAGGAGGATGAGAGATGTGCATGAGGTGAGGAACAGAGAGGAAGGTGAATGAATACGAGGAAGACTTTTTGCAAGGACGTCATAAGAGAGAGGAAAGAGGGATGAAGAGATGTAAGAGGAGGTAGAGAACAAACGATATATTGAGATCAGATAAACTGAGATGTAAGAGTAGATAGTGGAAGAGATGCTAAGAGGTAAGAGAGGTGACCAAGAGATAAGAGAGGGTAGATAAGAGAGAGAGAGGAAGAGATGTAAAAGAGTAGAGGGAGGAAGAGATGTAAGAGTAGAGGGAGGGAAGAGAGATGTAAGAGTAGAGGTGGAGAGAGAGATGTATAGAGAGAGAGGAAGAGATGTAAGAGAGAGGGAGGGAGAGATGGGCAGAGGGAGAAGAGAGAGAGAGGGAGGAAGAGATAAGAGTAGAGAGAGGAAGAGAGAGAGATGTAGAGAGAGGAAGAGATAGTGGTGAAGAGATATAGAGATAGAGAGGGAGGAAGAGATGTAGAGAGTAGAGGGAGGAAGAGATGGAGAGAGTAGAGAGAGGAAGAGATGTAAGAGAGAGAGGAAGAGATGTAAGAGTAGAGGGAGGAAGAGATGTAAGAGAGAGGGTGGAAGAGATGTAAAAGAGCAGAGGGAGGAAGAGATGTAAGAGTAGAGGGAGAAAGAGAGATGAAGAGTAGAGGGTGGAGAGAGAGATGTAAGAGAGGAAAGAGAGAGAGAAGGAGAGGGTGTGAGTAGAGAGGAAGGAGCAGAGAGGGAGAGAGAAGAGAGTAAGAGTAGAGGGAGGAAGAGATGAGAGAGAGAGGGAGAGAGAGAGACAAGATAGAGAGAGAGTGGAAGAGATGTAAGAGAGTAGGTGGAGAGAGACAGAGAGAGGAAGAGATGTAGAGAGAGTAAGAGAGAGGGAGGAAGGAGATGTAAGAGTAGAGGGAGGAAGAGATGTAGAGTAGAGAGAGAGAGAGATATAAGAGTAGAGGGAGAGAGAGATATGGAGTAGAGATGTGGAGAGTAGAGGGTGGAAGAGATGTAAGGTAGAGATGGAAGAAGATGTAAGAGTAGAGGGGTGGAAGAGATGTAAATGGGGAGGAAGAGATGTAAGAGTAGAGGGTGGAAGATGTAGAAGTGAAGGTGGAAAGAGATGTAAGTGAGGTGGAAGAGATGTAAAATGGGGAGGAAGAGATGTAAGAGTAGAGGGAGGAAGAGATATAGAGTAGAGAGGGTGGAAGAAGTGTGAGTAGGGGGTGGAAGAGATGTGGGTGGAGGGTGCGAGAGATGTAAAAGAGTAGGGGTGGAAGGAGCAAGAGTAGAGGGAGGAAGAGATGTAAGAGTAGAGATTGGAAGAGATGTAAGAGTAGAGGGAGGAAGAGATGTAGTAGAGGGTGGAAGATGTAAAAAAGAGTAGAGGAGGAAAGAGATGTAAGTAGAGAGGGAGGGAAGAGATGTAAGAGTAGAGGGAGGAAGAGATGTAGAGGAAGAGATGTAGAGAGAGGAAGAGATGTAAGAGAGAGAGGAGGAAGTAGATAAGTAGGGTGGAAGATGTGGGGAGAGAGGGAGGGAAGAGATGTAGAGTAGAGGAGGAAGAGATGTAGGGAGTAGAGGTGGAAGAGATGTAAAGTAGAGGGAGGGAAGAGATGTCAAAAAAGGTAGAGGGTGGAAGATGTAGAGGAGGATGAGACAAGAGTAGAGGGTGGAAGAGATGTAAGAGTAGAGGGTGGAAGAGATGTAAGAGTAGAGGGAGGAAGAGATCTGAAAAAAAGGGAGCAAGAAGAGAAAAAGAGAGAGGGCAGCGCGTTAATAAATACTAGGACAGGGAAAACACAAGAAGGAGACGTATGTGGATAAAATCCTCCCAGGCTGGAAGGAAGGCGAACACGGATGGAAGGA